>NC_141877.1:232557256-232708209 GCF_056163025.1 Triticum urartu
CCAATTAAATTACCAGGTACTTTCGTTTCTTGGTAATGATTCTAATGTTCATGAGATTATGATGCTGCCTAAATTGGATACATTTGTTTTGCTTACAAATGAAGGGCCTAGCTTGGAGAAGGATGAACATTGGAGCAAGAACACACATGGAGTTGATGGCATGCGCAAGGGGATCAAGAACGGAGTTACAAGTGATGATTTCAGGACTTTAAAGCCGCCATAAGGAGTGCATGAAGCCTTGGACGAAATATACAAGATGCCACTTCATAATATTCGTCCATAGGCTATTCTAGGTGCTGCGTCACCTTATTAATGGGCCAGGCCCATGTAATTTCGAAATACTTAAGTATAGGCTATTTTTAGAGTCCGTATGTGTGGGGAAACCAGAGTTAGGGTTGGTTTCGGACCCCACCCTCAAGGGCCACGAAATTCCCCCCTCTTCCTCCATATATACAGCCCTTAGGGCGTCGTTTAGACTTTGGGTTTTGTTTAGATTAAAAGTTCGCCATAGCTGCAACTTCGCGTACTTCGTTTGTGTCCAACGACCAGACCAAGACGTCACAGAACCCTGCCTTGATCAATAAAGCTTTCATCCTATATTCGCAATATCCCGATTGCAATCTCAGTTTCTTGCTTGTTCTTCGTTTGCTCGCAGGAAACAGACCCTCGTGGTCAGGTTGATCGTGCTCCGGCGTGGTCAATAACCCTCGGAAGTTGGTTTAGCGATTGCTAAGGCGCAACGTCTCGCACGTTCGTAGTTGGATCGTCAAGGTCGACTCCCATAGAAAACGATAGCCACCATCTCATCGAAACATCGGGACACCTTAGCCCCTATCATGCTCCGGTGGTTGGGTTAAGGATGGTGTCGACGATGCGGATCTGCGGCCGTGGACGGGGCGTCAGAAGCTGCTCTGGTGGTTGGGTTAAGGGTGGTGTCGATGATGCGGATCTGTGGGCGTGGATGGGGCGTCAGAAGCTGCTCCGGTAGGTTGGATGAGGGTGCGAGGAAGCAGATCTGAGGCCGTGGACTTGTGAGTTGGCAAAGCGGCCCGAGTAGGGTTGAGAATGATATAGGCGAAGCTACTCCGGTAGGGTTGAGGAAGGTGTTGGCGAAGCGGCTCCGGTAGGGTTGAGGAAGGTGTCGGCGAAGAGGATCAGAGGCCGTCAACGGGGGCGTCAGTGGGGCGGCTCCGGGGGGTGTGGACGAAGCGTCTCCGGTGGGGAGTACGAATGAGCCGCTGCAGATGCACGACGGTTGACGAGAGTACCGGCGAAGCAGATCCGGGGCCGTGGACAAGGCTGGCACTGAATGGGCTGTGGTACAGTGGTGGATGAGCAGTCTACTTGTTTCTAGGGGAGGTGGGAGGGGTAGATGCGGCCGTAGAAGCAGATTCGGCGAGGTGGACGCCGCTGGCAGTGAATGGGCTATGGTACGTCGGTGGATGAGCAGTCTAGGGTTTCGAGAGGGGAGGGGAGAAAGGGCGATGAAGTACGGGCGGCATGATGTAAGATGCTCTGGTGCTGTGGAGTTAGTCGTTTTTGCGGGAGGGGGAGAGGAAATGGGGGTGCCGTGTACTGGGGGAACCGGAAGTTACCAAAGCAGCCCCGGCCTATCATGTAGATGAGGGCGGTATTGTAACTGTTGGTCTCCATGCACCAAGGACAAAAGGGGGATTTCGCATGCTAAAGACTAAGGTGGCGGAAATTTTAGAAGGAGGCGGGAGATTTTGCCGCCCGCGGGATCGTTCGTATCCAGTTTCAACTAATTTTGGACCGTGCTAGCGGGAAGGTCATGCTAGACTGTGTACACGGGGCACGCGTCAGCAGTTAATAACTGGTGTGAAGTCCACCCCAGAAAAAAGACAATAACTCGGGATGATGCGCCGATAACTTGGACGTTCACACGGGCGCGACCAATCATACGGGTGTAGTGGCGTGTTCACAAAAAAAGGGATCAAACGCTCAGCCTATGTATTTCTCGTGTAAATAGATAATTTAGTGCCATTGGTTATTTACTTTAAACATAATGCATTGACGTGTTAGTGTAGAGGCGCACAAAAAGAAATGGATATTGTAGTCAGCTACTTAAAAGTGTTACCTCATATGATTACATAGCCTCCATTTCATAAATTGCGTACCCGTTGAATTCATATATGAATATTAAATATATTACTTCAAAATAGAAACTTAAATCATCCAAGACTAATGAATTTGAATGCAAGAGTAACAATGGTGCATGTTCATGATAGCTACATTGGTTGTTTGAAGAAACATCACTGTAACTTTGGCATGCACAACTAAAAAGGCTTATTTAAATAGAAAAAAATGTGATATGTGAGTGTCCAATCTTTATAGAGTTGAATCGATATTGTACCTTTGGCCACGATACGAAGTAGATATTGACTTATGTTCAAGCGATGCACGTCCACGATCGCTAGATAGTGATACGTGAATGAATTGTGCAATCTCTCTCACACGCATACATATCTCATTTCCCTATGGGCATCGGAATCACACACGCGCACTTCGTGTATTTCTCTCCCTCCGTCAGGGTTAAATTCGTCTTTCTACCCCATCCTACAAGTCTCTCACACAGAAACACACACGCTCTCTATGTCTAACACACCCACCCCTTTAATTCCACCCACCCACAACCACTAATGTCTCTCACACATATGTTATCTACCTATCCCTTAATATAGCTAGATATGTGTCACACAAACTTCTTCTCCCTACTAGCAAGATGCCCATGCGTTGCACGGAACATCAAGATGCATTTGTATGAGAAGTTTATCTTGTGGGAGAAAAGGATGAACGAGGGAATGCCTTATTTGCAAATGCGGAGAGGGGTGTGGGTATCTTTTTGTAAAATTGCCATAGTTTCCTTCCTGTCCGTCGGATATAAACTGGATGGCCTATATTGCAGGATGGCAGGAACACCATCATCACCAACTCTGTTTTTTATAAGAGTAGAGATATGTGAGTGTCACTGCCCCCCTCCCCACACACCCACACTTCCCAACACCGAAGGAGTAGGGTGACACCTCGATCTTGATACTAATCTATCGACTGGCTTCTCTCTCAAACATACACACACACACTACTCGGCACCGAAGGAGCTAGTAGGGTGGCACATCGATCTTGATAATAATATATCTACTCCTCTTTCAAACACACACACACACACACACTCGCTAGTTGTGCCTCTGTGCCTACCCGCACACTCTCGATACGTATTTCTCTCCCTCCCCCCCCAACAATGACAGCAGAAGGGTGACAACTTGATCTGATCATAATCTGTCAATTGGTTTCTCTCTCAAACATTGTGTCTCGGTGCCTTGCTCGGTAGCCCCCTCGATACATAGACTTCTCACGCGCGCACAGCTGTAGTGACGATGATGCTGAACCCAGTGTGCCTTGTTTTTACCGGCCTCATGTGATAGTTTTCACCCTGTTTTCTATTAATTAACAAGGCAACCTTTTCTTTATTACTACTAGTGAATCTGAAATCATTCGGGGCAGACATAAAATATATCACTTCAACCCAATTATCAAAGCAACTATTTTAAAAGAAATAAGCTAGCTGCCCGTGCGTTGCACGGAACATCAAGATGCATTTGTATGAGTAGTTTATCTTGTGAGAGAAAAGGTTGAACGAGGGAAGGCCTTATTTGCGAACATGGAGAGACGTGTGGGTATATTTTCACAAAATTTCCATAGTTTCTTTCCTATCCATTAGATATAAATCCGACGGCCTATATTGCAGGATGGCATGCACACCATCATCACCAACTCTGTTTTCTACTCCCTCCGTCCGAAAATACTTGTCATCAAAATGGATAAAAAGAGATGTATCTAAAACTAAAATACGTCTAGATACATTTCCTTTTATCCATTTTGATGACAAGTATTTCCGGACGGAGGGAGTATTTGTCTTTTTAGAGATTTCAACAAGTGACTATGACCGGACCTTACCAACATACTCAAAAAAGTAGTCCATAATTTTGAATTTACCCTCTTTTCTTGGCGGTGCAGTGCCATCTAGATACCTCATAAATAAATAAAGTACTACATGATACTAATATATGATACATGGCGCATGAGTACTAAGTATTATTAATACAGTTTTGCTAGAACTCATCTAGATGAGATATAATTTGGTCTCATTCATCTTTTATAGCCATTGGATGTGATGCTATATAAGATGCATGTGTGCTGACGTGGGTTGTATTTGTTCTTGTGCAACGAACTGACCACTGCATGTCATGTTTGATAGTCTCAAGTCATTAAAAGCATACAAGCCCCACATCTCTTCTTGGTTGATTCCTCTATTTATGTCAAAAAATAAGAAACAACGTGAGAGTTAATGCACCATGCCTATGTGTTTACTATTTCGTTTTCGTAAGATGACTTAATACTCACCTAGATGGAGGGAGTATTCGATTTGACAGCGGGCGGCGCAGTTCCTGATACGGCTTTAATGCAGACGAGGGAGGGAGTAGCGGTTCCCGATATGTTGAACAGCCAATGCATCCTTCTTCAATTAATGCATGAGGGAAGTAATGGGAGGAGGTCCGGGAAAAGAGGCTGCACGATGTGAATGCAACGCAGTTTGCCCTCATTGCCCTCATATAAAGGCGCCCCTCCATTCCAATGCATCTACCACATCATACGCACCTAAGCATTTGCCTAAGCACCTACACTAAGCGCAAAAGAGCTCACTCCAGACCCATGGCGGCGATGCTCGTGAGCGGCCAGCGGCTGCGCCAGATGGTCCACGACGCCGGCCTGCGGCATGGTGCCGAGGATCATCTCCAGACGGTGTTGGAGACTGGCTGGTGGATGGCCGCCTTCGATGCCAACTACGACTCTCAGTTGGACCAGATGATCGTTGCCACCAGCAACAAGTTCACCGTCCTCAAGAAGCTTGCAGACAACATCGCCGTACTCCTCCAGCCCGCGCGCCCGGGATCCTCATTGCCTGCCACCCTAATTGGCCTCCATGGCCGGAACCTCTTTCAAGCACTGGTGGCCCTGCGACTGCCCGCCGACGCCACGAGGAATGTCCACCTGGAGGTCGCGCTCGCCACGAGGCGCCTCGCCCTGCAAGAATTCGTCGACCTACACATCCACATGTACGAGGAAATCGTGTACATAGGTATCTACAAGGACAGTGAGGACGCTACGACGTTGGCCTTCCTCAACCGGCTGGAAGCCTTGGATGCCTTTGCTGAGAAGCAGCTCGATCTCGCCACAAAAGTCGTCGCTCCTTAGCCGCCGGTCGGTGGCCCGCCACACTAAGTTGAGGAGGAGGAGGTCGTACGTTCGTTGATCCATCTTTCTTCTTGCCTTCTGTAACCACCACTACGATCACATCATCGTGGCCTTAATTCTGTGCTGTTGCATTCTCGTTCCAGTCAATACCGACATGTGCGATCCCTTTGCTTAATTATATGCATCACTGTAACTAGTACTCCATCCGTCAATTTATAAGTTGTGCTTAACTTTTCCATCAACTTCGTACAACGCGCGGGCATCTTGCTAGAAACACTAGAATATGTCTATATAATCCATATGTGATAGTCCATTTGAAATCTCAAAAAAGACAAATATTTAGGTATGGAGGGAGTAATATATTAGGAGTATATCAAAACAATAGTGATTTCTTTCAAATTTGTGAACAAATACTACTGTTCTACTATGGATCCGTCGCAACGCATGAGCACATTGCTGGTAAAAGGAAAAGGCCTGCCGCGTTCGCGTCGCACCCCCACACGCCCGGGAATCGGGAGTACAACACGGCCCGTCCGGCACGACACATGGCTTAGGGATGGCATGTTGCCTAGCATTTTCACTTTCATGTTGGACCGCCGTTGAGCAAACCGACACCCCGCCCGCCGCCGGGTTGGAAAAAAGAAACGAGGGGAAGATCTAGCTGTAACACGGAAGCCAAGAAATTTGGTGTCAGACGGGGCTCATTGATAGAGTAGGAGCATTCCGTACTAGTACTACTCCTACTAGTACCAAGTTTGTACTCCTAATACTATATTACTAGTACTACCACTATACAACTAGTAGGTACGTGCACGGCACAACATCGTAGGAACAAAAAATGGGAAGATCTTGTTTTGGGTGATTTATCTATTTTTCAATCAACATAGTATGAATAATATGATGTGGGGGCACCCATGAAGCTTATGTGTCTTGGTTGCATGGCTACGGAAGGTTAGAGAAAAATAAATAGATAATGTGTTTAGAGTGCATTCCACTAAATAGATATATATACTTTGGATCCATTGCAACGGACCGGCACATCTATATCTATACCCCCTATATAGTGTGTGAAAAACTTTGAAAGTTGGTCGTTGGATGAAGCCAATCCGATGGTACAAAGATGGCAAATCCGAGCACTACTGGTCGTTGGATATCATCCACCAGATTCTGCCACATGTATAATCTAGAAGACTCCATGGTTGAACTTAATTCATGACTAAGGGCCTCTTTGATTCATAGGATTGCAGAAACACAGGAATAGGAAAAAAGTAGGATTGAAATGGCATGTTCATTGGATCCCTATAGGATTTGAGTTTGTTTGATTGTGTCACATGAAAAACAAAGGATTTATTTCAAGAGGTTGGAGTGCATGTTAGAATTCCTGTGAAACGTAGTACAAATGAATCCTTAGGAAAATATTCTACATGATTCAATCCTACGAATCAAACGACCAACGTAGGAAAAATTCCTAAGGATTCTAATCCTTCAAAGATCCTATGAAAATCCTTTGAATCAAACAGACCCTAACTTTGCCACAACTAAGCTTAGGCAAAGTTATTAGTTCTTCAAAACGAGAGAAACAAGTTGGCAAGCCTAAGAGAATCTTGCCACATTTTTTGTGTGTATGTCATGTGGGGCCTTAGTGTGGCTTGCCTAAGGTGTGGCTTGAATCAAACACTCGCCTAAGTTAATCAAACTTGCCTAACCTTACATTCCACCAGATTTTGCCACATGTTAGAATCCAGAAAGCTCCACATGTAGAAGCATAATGCACAAACCACCAGAATCTCATGCGTGCAATGCACGTGTACCTTACTAGTACTAGTTGGTAGTAGTAAGAAACAAATTCCAGTTTTGGCACGAGCTCGTACTGCGGGAGCACCACAAGGCCTGCCGCAGGAGTTACATTTCCCTCTCGGGGCCCACGGGACCGAACTTCAGTGGCTTAGTGGTAGAAACAAGAAACGTGATGGTCGTCGTGGTTCAACTTCTATGGACAAGCTGTCATGTCTGCTGACACATGTATATCAAAACTAGAGTGTTTATATTTCAAGCACGTGAACAAGTATTATTCTACTACTTTGGATCCATTGCAACGCATGGGCCAGCACATTGGTAGTAGTAGTGTCCATCTCTATCTCTAGAGGCCTTCCCTCGTTCATCCTTTTCTCTCACAAGATAAACTACTCATACAAATGCATCTTGATGTTCCATGGAACGCATGAGGATGTTTCCTTGGGGGTTTCTCCAGCGCGGCGTGGCCGTAGTTGCAAGTTGACGCCCCTTGAGATGCCGACGTTGAGGGGCACTCGGATTTCCTCCGATGAGCAGGTAAGATGAGTTTGATCACGTAGTAAATGCATTCTAAAGACTACTTCCATGTCCATTTCCTAATTCTCCCCCTGCCCACTGTTTCACAAGTTAGGCTCGGTGCGAGTGGAGATTGGCTTGCATATGTACGGGAGGGTACCAACATCAATTTGCACAACATTTACAACGGTGAAACCGTTCCCGTAGAACCTTTGTCCAACATTGGGATCAGCCATGCAATGGGCCACCGCATGAATTGGTACGATGGAACCACGGTGAGATTGAATAAGATAGCATGAACCTTGCACATGGCGGTCAAAGGCGGACCATGCTGTCTGCGGCCGATTTGTTGCCGTACGAGTAGGAAGACGCTGTGCTCCTTTCTAACCGCATCTACGCGGTGACAAACCAGGGGACTTATTTTGTATGGGACACATCCTACGATATACTCCCTCTCTCCCAGTTTATTTGTTTTGAATCTTTTCGTTTTATAAGTTTCAAATTCAAATTTAGAGCTCCCCATCACATGTTGAGATTACAATGTCCATTAAATCGTTGCGTGCATGTATAGTAAAGAAACAAATCTCGAGTTTGGCACGAGTTCGTGCTGCAGGAGCACCACAAGCCCTGGCGCAAGAGTTACATTTCCCTCTCAGGGCCGTCGGGACTGAGCTTCAGTGCCTTACTACACCTACCTTTGAGTCAATAATATGTGGACCCGATAGGTGACTGGTCCACATGTAATGCTCCCGTAGGCAGAGGGGCAGTGGGGCCAAGAGGGGTGAGCCGCAGGTCGGGGGACGTGTGGTTTCATGGGTTCAGAATCGCGGGTGGCTGTGGTAGAAACTTGATGCTCGCTGCATTTTAGGTGGCCCACATGTCATGCACACAAAGGCAGAGGGGCGGTGCGGCTGAGAGGGGTGAGGCGCACGTCGGGGGGTGTGGTGCCGTGGGTTGGAGAGGCGTCGTGGGAATCGCGAGATGAAACGTGATGGTCGCCGTAGTTGAACTTCCATGGACAAGCTGTCATGTCTACGGACACATGCACTGCATACCGATCACTGGAAGGAGTAGCAGAGAAGGCTATATATGCGGATAAATAGTTCCTTATAGTCAAGCAGACCCACGCTACTACTCTGTTCCAAAGACATGCACACCATCGAAATAGTCCATCTATATCAATATACACCGAGAGGGAATAATTTTTTTACAAGAGAGGAAATAGTTCATCCATCCATAATGCCCTCCTGCTGGTGCAGCCTTTTCTTCTTCTTCTCCTTCTTCTTCTTCTTCTTCTTCTTCTTCTTCTTCTTGTTCTCATTCTCTGTGGGAGACGGCTTTGCAACAAGCTCTTTGGACCTTGCAGCTATCTCGAAACTCACACGGGCATCGAGGGCAACATATTTTATCCGCTCGTACGTCAAGGGATAATTCTCCCATCCAGACGACATTAATGCCACCGTCTCGTCACCCTTCTGAAGATTTGTACCGAGCACAAAATTTGCTACGTCGAATAGGGATGGTGTCTGTTTATCACAAACTTCTACAGGAATTTTGATTCTGGTTTGTAGGTCAGCGATGTTATTCAAATCAAGCTTGTACGGCTCCAGCTTCTGTTTGTCCCCTTCGATGGCTGCCCCACATAAGTATATGTCCTCCCGAGATAAGAAATCGTGAAGCTCACCTGGTATGGAGGGTGAGTGTATGATGTGGTACACCAAAACATCATCTTCGAAGCACAGATGAAGGACGGCAGCACGCTGGATCTTCCCAGGGGCACGCTCCGTGTACTCTGCGTCGAGACCGATGACCCTCGTCTCTACCTTTTCGAGGGAGTTGGATACATTGTTGATCCACTGCCGAACAACCCTTGGGTGGACGGTGACGGTGGAAACTATGCGCATCGAGCCTTCCACGAGGACATGTTGGACGCTAAAAACCTGCATCTCGATCTCTATCGCCATTTGGAACCGCTGGAACGGAGGGCTATGGTTTGGAGAATTAGGATTAGATGGCTAGTCTAACTGAAGTAGTAGATGATTATTTAAAGAGGTTAAAACAATGTGAACGCAGTGGGGTTTGGATGCAAATGAAAACGAAGGGGAGGTGAAGAAGCCGAGGAGAATCAGTTCCTGATGGAGAAGTAAATGGTTGAAGTGGCGTGCAGGCAGTTGATTAGACGGCTAGGTAGACTAAACGAAAAGGCTATGCGGGTAGACTGATGAGTCGTACCTGTTCGTGTACGTGCCCATCCTGGGACCTATGCAAACAGATAAAAAAATGTGTCGTAGTTTTTTTTGAGCGCGTGAGTGGGAAACACAACATTCTCTGGTTAAGGAATACTCCCTCCGTTTAGGTGAGTATAAGTCACCTTATGAAAATCAGGTTTTCCCAAAACCTTTAGGCATGGAGCATTAACTTCCTGCTTGATCCCCTCCCTGCCTCGTTAGCCAGTGTTCTCTTCCTCTGCTGTCGCGTTCTACCTTTCCATTTTTCCTCTTCTCAAGTGTGGAACTATCTGCATGCCTTCCTTGATGCACCAGAATGACCACTGCATGCATCGCGGCAGAGCGTTGATTGGGCATGCACGAGAATTTGGTTCTGCTCGCAATATGGATGATACCTGAACGTTGAAGTGAACAGGCATGCTAGCACGTGAGACCTATTTACGCTATACAATACTGGAGTACTCATGTACCTACTACTACTAGTAGTAGTAGTACAACTGTGGTACACTTGATGGTCAAAATACTATTCATCCGGTCCTCATAGTGAAGTGACAACACCCTGCGCCTGAAACTAGTCTAGGCGGCGTGTTCGGGTTACCAAAGTCAGCCTCACCCTGTGCACAGTGCAGTCTGTCACCGCCGCTGTACAGCACATTGGCGCCTCGCCTCGTCTCCCTCTCCGCTCCCATAGCACCACTCCATCTCCATCTCCTTCTCCGTCTCCATCTCATTGTGCCCCCATGTACCGTCGCCTCACTCGCCTCCCCCAGTACCACTATTCCCTCGCTAGCCGCTCCAGCACCGACATCCTTCTCCCCCGTAAATCAAGCCCCCTTGCAAACTCCACCATGGCCGAACGCGAACCGCGTAGCATCCATATGAGCCGTGATTGGAGCAATCTCCCCAGTGACATCCTCGACCTCTGTTGTTCGTGTATGGATATGTTGAGCGCCCTGCGGCTGGCTGCATGCTCGAGGGACATGCACACGGCCATCATCGAAGCGAGGCCTAAGCTTTTCAAGACACCCTGCTTGCTGCTATCTAGTCTTGCGAGATTGGCTCACCATGATACGGAGGCGTGCATGATGCCCCTCGACTTCAATCCGATCTCCATTAGCCGAAACTTCTTTGCAGGTATGTAGTGGGTCGCCGTACATCATTTCCCTCGACATCGATCCGATCACCATCGCTCGAAACTTCTTGGCAGGTATGTATTGGGTCGACATGAACTCCCACTGGATGGCTGCCTTTAGAGAAAACGGTAAAAAGTTGGTGCTCGTGAACTTCCAGACCTCCCATGAGATTATCCTTCCTCCTTTGAATTATATAGAGTATTACCATCGCGGTCCAAGTCATCTAGATTACTACGTCAGTTGGACGGACCTTGTTTTGCAGAAGATTGTAATCTGCCAAGTGCCCACACGACATGCGAATTACGCAGACTTCAAGCTAATTGCCTTGTTCGACCGCGGACTCGCCTATCTTTACGCCGGTGCCTTCTTTAGCTAGAGACAACTCGGCTCGCAGTGGATCATCGTCAAAGCTGATACACACTTCTGTGATGCTATTGAACACAATGGCATCATCTACGCGATCGACAAAGCAAATGGCACCATGTATTGCTGGGACGGCGCGTGTAAGTTGTTTCCTCTCATGTTAATGATGACGCCATGACACTGTTTGAACTTTTTGTGATGATTGGCATATCTCTCTTTGAGCAGAATTTGAGTAGAACTATGGCAATGTATTAGAGACGCCGTAAATCAGCTATATTTGGAATGAGTTAATTCATGCGATTGTGACCATGTCATTACAGCCAATTTGTACCCTGAATAATCAAACGGTTAGGAATATATGGATATTATCCTTATTTTACAGTAATCTATATACTACTACTAAATATGAGTGTGTATCAATGGCCATGTTAGTTTCCTCATTTTCATGATGTAGAAACATGCACCACACTGTTGGTTTCATCTAACCATACATTAGGGAAGTAAATGTGCATATGGAGAACTCTATATTTGGAAGTAGTGAAATCCTGCAATGCTTACCATGTGTACAAACCTATATTCGCCCTTCAGCAATCAATGGCTAGAATAATATCCTCACAAAAAATTTGCCCACAGAACACGAGTATATAACAATGCATGGTCTGTTAGTTACCTTGAAGAATTTGTTTGTGAGGACAGAACATGATTACATAACATGCATGACATGGTAGTTTCCTGTGAAGAATCGATTGCGAGATAACATGAATATAACCATGCATGGCACTTCTATATTTTCGAACCCAGTATACATTTCCCTGTATTTTCCTCCCAGTTCCAACAGGGACATATCAATGCCATTTCTTACATTATCCTACTCATACTCTGAACAATGTTGATCTTACATTAACAATGCCTGTACTTTTTGATATGATGCAGTGTCCCTACAGTTACTCCCCTTTGTAATCACACCACCTTTGCCAAAAACAGGGAAGCACAACTGGTTCCTCGCTCGATCAGACGACGGCAAAAGACTGATGATCATTCGGACACATGAGCCGGAAAAGTTATATTGCAAAAACCCCACTATATACAAGCACCGTGTAATACGTGAGTATCCGAACAGTGGCTGTTACGTCTATGAGCAGGATACCGGCTTGTTGGGGCCTTTAGGATTTTTTAGTTGGAGGCGGGTAAACAGCCTTGGTTCACACTCTCTGTTTCTCGAACTCAATTATCCGATTAACCAGGAGATCACCGTTGGCAAGGACCTTGATGGCAGAGAGGCTCTGTTTGCTATGGAAAACTGTGTCTACACGGCGAGCCCTAGGAGTTCAAGAGCAAACTCCCTTGATTGTCAACGATACATCATGCAGCCAAAAGAAGGTGAGAATGACAAAGGCATCCAGATTAACTTTGATCCTT
The DNA here is from genome assembly GCF_056163025.1 of Triticum urartu. Classification (NCBI taxonomy): domain Eukaryota; kingdom Viridiplantae; phylum Streptophyta; class Magnoliopsida; order Poales; family Poaceae; genus Triticum; species Triticum urartu. Next base: position 232,569,984 of record NC_141877.1, read on the forward strand.
GGATGTCTCAATTACGACAGGCAGTGATGTGGTTCGAGCCTTCAGGTTGATAGGTAATTGGGCTGTTGCATCGAAAGGGTGGAGTACTGGTGTCTCCGGATCACTGGTCGCTGAAGCGGGGCTGCAAATTATGATGGTGTTGGATCATCTCTTCGAATGACTTTGTTGTCTTTGCTGCTGGTTCTGGATGGGTAGTTCTTTCTTTTGTTATGCATATTCCTTGTCATTTGGTCATCCTCGTCTATGTCACTCTTACTATGTAATAGTTGCTTCTGTTTAGAATGTCATTCTCGTCTGGATCACGAGAGTGTGAGCGCTGCAGATGGGTGCGTTTTGGTGGTGTAGCAAGACTTCTTATGAACTATCATGTCTTGTTGTTTATGTCAGTAGTAGTCACTAGTCAGTGTTTGAATGTTGTATATATCGTTGTTTTGAACTGTTTATTGTCTCGAACTACTGGTGGGCTAAATGAGGGCATCACCATTCTCCAGTGTTCAGAGTATATCTCCTTTTTTCAAGTTATATAATTTGAGCTCAGTGTCTTTTCGATGATGTACACTTGTTTGGGCCAGTGAGGTGTCGTTGAATATGGGCCGAGTAGTAACGCAATGCCAAACAGGTCAATTATGACTCTCAGGCCGGGCTCTCAAAAGATTCTTAAAAAGGTCGGGCTCTCCAAAAAAGAATGAATAAGGACTCTTAGGCCGACATGTGGGCGCCACCAGTGTTTTTGTGCGCTTGCGCGCCGAGAGCATATTGGCGCGTGCTCGAAATTCATGCTACCTTTGCATCCGCAGTCTCCCGCCCCTCCCCCACCTCTGGAATCTCGATTCCTACTCCAGTTCCCCCAAATCCCCCTCCTGTACTCCCTGTACTCAAGCGCACTATCATGTCGCCGGTCAACACGGATCTCCAAGCCGGAGATCCTGAGGTCCGTCCCGCCTTCGGTCGCTGCGTGCTGTCGCTCAATAGTGGCATGGCGGCGCTTGATGACCAGTTTGTCGGCAAAGTGCTGATGGTAACCATCAACGGCGACCGGCCTCCCGTCTCGCCGGATGACCTTGTCAAAGCTCTTGGCATTGCGCACGGCATCCAAATAAGTGACTTGCTCATCGAAGTCTGTCCGCCACCGGCTGATTTCTTCGTCAGGTTCCGGACAACTTTCGACTGCAGTCGTGTGTTCGAATCTTCCCGGTGTTTGTTCTGCGATGGCGCGCTGGTGAGCTTTGATCGGTGGCACCCAGGATGGGGCTTGGTGCCCTCTGAGCTTGAGTTTTTAACAAAGCTTACCTTCCACGGCATGCCTCGGTGTGCTTGGAACAATGAGTCCATGAACGAGCTTATCAACGACCTTGGAGGTGAGCTCGTAAGTATGTTTGTTCCTCCAGACAGCTGGGCTCTGACGGTTATGGCATGGATGAAGAAGCCGTCCACCATACCGAAGGTGATTGGTGTTAAGATACCGGTGCAGGAACCAGGGTTGTACTATTCATCGCCACCAAGGCTGCCGCGGACCACATTAGGGATGTACCTGTATCGAGTGTTCGTGCATGTCGAAGAAGTGGTCAATCCATCAATCGAAGTCCTGCCGCCGCCGCTGGTGCCAGGGTCCGTCGACGACGTCCATTACAGGAGTCAACGTCAGACTTTCCCCGTGTTGCTCGGAACAATGGATGGCACAGGGCCTACTCCATCGCGCGGCAGAGGCCACTGCTTCTTTGGGAGAAGAGGTAGGGCTGGCTGCCTGGATGTGCTCTAGTTTGAGGTAACAACTGAATCTTGTCAGATACTAGTTAAATACGAGCTATGGGTGTGAAGCACTGATATGCCAGTACATTTGATTGTGACCTGTCCTAATTTTGTACTTGAACTTTTTTTAGAAAGGGTTGTACGTCAACTTAATGTGCTAGGAGAACTTATTGTGTTGTCTGTCTGTTTTCTTTGCACAACATTCAAGATATTTACCCGTCATTGATAAAGACGATGAACCGTTATATACGACTTCGTTGGTTTCAACATAGCCCTTCCCGTAGCGATCCACTGCTTCCATCCTGATTGTGCCGCGTGTGTGAAATTTTTGTATGCAAGTTCAGTGTGCTATGATGTTCTATATGATTGTGTCAACTATATAAGTTTTTACTGAGCATCAGCAATGCATATGGCTGAAAGATGTATTTACGAGCATCGGCCGATGGGTCTCTCTCTCTCTCACACACACACACGCGCGCGCGCACACGCACAAGTGGGACCCGTTGAATTATTTATTTGCTCGTGACAGTTTTTAATTAGGTTCCACTCTAATCTAACTTTTTTCTTAAGTTATTAATTGAGCTCAGTGACTTCAAAAAGTTGTACATAGCCCTTGTTTGGGTCTTTCCGGCGTCGCTGAATGTGGGCTGAGTAACCATGTTAGGTTGTACTGTACTACACAGGCCTTTTTCGCTATTTTTTCTTAAATAATATTTTTTTTATTAATTTTCATAAATATTACGCTGGGTAATTTTTTTTCAAAAACAATACACCGTCCGCCCGCTGCAGGCCGACTGGGCCTAATCGGCCTACAGCAGGCCGATTGGATTCCAGTCGGCCTACAGCTGGCCGACTGGAGCTAATTGACTCGTTGTGGGCTAATTGTTTTTGCAAAAGTGTTAATCATGTATTTAAAAAATATGTGTATTGTGACCTCCTCCGCTCGCTGTGGGCCCACTGTTGACTAAAAAATATGTTTTAAAAAGTGTTAATCATGTATTTAAAAATTGTTAAATGTGTGTATAAAAAATGTTCCTTATCTATACAAAAAAATTTTAATGTGTGTATAAAAAATAGCTTTTTTTCAACATCAGCAATGCAACTGGGCCGACAGTTGTACACAATATTTGGGTCAACTTGTTATTCTCCGCCCCGCTGGGCTGCAAACTTTCCTACGAGGTATGCATTAGGCTTAACAATAAAATGGACTTTAAGAAATAATAAATATGACGTAATTATAATAACTGGACAGTTACTATGCACCAAACACGTAATTAGTTTGAAAAATATATTATTTTTTGAATTTGAAAATTTTAATTTCATTACTTGTTGCGCGCGCAACATTTCGTTGGATTTTAACGTAATACAACTTTATTTCGAAATTATATTTAAGCTGACTAGAAATTTCGGATACAAATATTTCGGATCCCATCAAAATGTGGGATTTTTTTTGAATTCTGTTTTGAACGGTTGTTTGAAATTATTAATCATTGTCCTAGCTAGAAGTTGGGTTGTACTTTTAACAAACTGTAAATGGGCTGTAGTAAATTTCATTAGAATTAAAAAATGGGATGTACATTCTTACAAATCGCAAATGGGCTATATGTTCTCTGCCAAATCCGAACTGTGGGCCTATTAAGTTAACGCTTACCAAGGGCTTTGTCAACTTAGTCAATATAAACGATTCTAGCTGCAGTGATCGTACGATGTCCATCCAACGGCTGTAGTGCTTCTTCAACCTCTGGTCTTATTGCTCCAGCCGCCCAAAGCAGCGCCGGTCGTGTCGCGTGCTTCTGCCTCCCGTGGCCGGCTGTGATGTCGCGGAGGCCTCACCGCCCCGTACTAGTCCCACCGCTGGCCAGGCCATCCCTCTACTCACCCACACCCCCTGTTATTCTGCGGCGACGGCATCCTCACACCGCAGCCGAACCAGTGAACCCTCGTACTCCTCTCTGCGCGGGCTTCCACTACTGCGTCTTCCCCGGCTCCGCGTCGTCCCCTTCCTAGGCCTCGCCATCGTCCAGACCACCGCCCTGGTGCTCTCGGCGCAGCGTGGTCAACATGGTCAACGACCGACTTCCATCGGAAGAGTACTGTACGTGGAGAGGCTAACAGCTGGGTCCACGGCAGCCGCAAGGAAGTGCCTCCTTATTACGCGTAAAATAATTATTCCTCCACCTGACAGCGGGGACCCACCGGACGGGCCACCGTATTTCGTGAAAAAATGATTCGCCCCTTGACTGCTGGGACCCACGAGCTACATCTTCGCATGCAAGGAAGTGCGTCCGAAAAAAAATGATTCGCCCCCCTGACTGTTCGGACCCACCAGGCCCCCGACTGCTGGGACCCACCAGCTACATCTTTGCACGCAAGGAAGTGCGTCCGGGCAAAAAAATGATTAGCCCCCTGACTGCTGGGACCGACCAGCTACATCTTCGCAGGCAAGGAAGTGCCTGGCAATCGGGACCCACCTGGTCGAAGCGTACGTAGCATTGTCATTCTGGTCGCGAACATGTACGTACATACTGGTCGATGTAGAGGCGCGCACGTGTCGTAGTAGAGGCGCGCACGTAGCATGTACACGTACATACAGCGGCCAGGGTGCAAGAAAGAAAATACGGCCACATATGTGTACATATGGGCGGGGTCTCGAACGCCTACTCGCGCATACGTACGGCGAGGGCTCGTGTACATGGCTGTGTCGGAACGGAGAAACAACGTCATCGTCGTGTTCATGGGGAGGCAATGGAATGCGTCGTGTTCATGGGGAGGCAACAGAATGCGTCGTGTTCATCGGGAGGGCTTGGATGGAACAGGCGATGGAAACGAGGCCTGGCGTACCGCAGAACGGAGGAAACGGCCTTGTGTTCGACCGGCCACGTTCGAAATGGGATCCTGTTCATCGGGAGGGGTCTGGCGTACCGCAAAACGGAGGAAACGGACCTCCTACAGTCGAAACGGGGGTCCTGTTGATCGGGAGGGGTGTGGCGTACCGCAAAATGGAGGAAACGGACTTATGTTGGAGCGCTATGGTCGAAACGGGGGTCCTGTTCATCTGGAGGGGTGTGGCGTACCGCAAAACGGGACTCCACGGGATACTGTTCATCTCCACCGTCGACCCCCTCCAGCCTCCACGAGCTATTGTTCATCCACCGTCGACCTCCTCCAGCCTCCACCTACGACTGTTCATCCACGGGCTCCTGTTCATCCAGCCTCCACCGCGCGCTACTCCACCGGCTACTGTTCAACCACCCCTCCACCGTCTACTGTTCAACCAGCCCTCCACACCACGGGGTCCTGTTCAACCACCTCTCCAAGGGCACCCCTCCACCGTCTACTGTTCATCCAGCCCTCCACACCACGGGGTCCTGTTCAACCACCCCTCCACCGTCTACTGTTCATCCAGCCCTCCACACCACGGGGTCCTGTGTTCGGGATCGTAGCAGAAATTTAAAATTTTCTATGCATCACCAAGATCAATCTATGGAGTAATCTAGCAACGAGGGGAAGGAGAGTGCATCTACATACCCTTGTAGATCGCTAAGCGGAAGCGTTCAGGTGAACGGGGTTGATGGAGTCGTACTCGTCGTGATCCAAATCACCGATGATCCTAGCGCCGAACGGACAGCACCTCCGCGTTCAACACACATACGGAACGGAGACGTCTCCCATGCCTTGATCCAGCAAGGAGGAAGGAGAGGTTGAGGAAGAGAGTCCAACAGCAGCACGACGGCGTGGTGGTGATGGAGTGGCAGTTCTCCAGCAGGGCTTCGCCAAGCTCACGCGGAGGAGGAGAGGTTTTGGAGGGGAGGGGCTGCGCCAGGTTCAAGGGTGTGGCCGCCCTCCCACCCCTCCACTATTTATAGGTGGGGAGAGAGGGGGCCGCCCCCCTAGATCCCATCTAGGGTTGGGGGCGGTGGCCAAGGGGGGAGGAGTGCCTCCCAAGTCAAGTGGAGGCCCTCCCCCTTAGGGTTTCCCCTCTCCCATGCGCATGGGCCTTGGGGGGGCTGGTGCCCTTGGCCCATTAAGGTTAGGGCGCCCCCCTATAGCCCATGCTGCTGTATTGGACGTGGTGGAACATTTTCCGGACCTCCGGACCCCTCCGAATCCTCCGGAACCTTCCGGAAGCTTCCCGGTACAATACCGGAAAAAAACGAACTTTTCCCGGAACCCGAACAACAACTTTCCATATACAAATCTTTACCTCCGGACCATTCCGGAACTCCTCGTGACGTCCGGGATCTCATCCAGGACTCCGAACAACATTCAGTAATCACATACAAGTCTTCCTAATAACCCTAGCGTCATCGAACCTTAAGTGTGTAGACCCTACGGGTTCGGGAACCATGCAGACATGACCGAGACAACTCTCCGGCCAATAACCAACAGCGGGATCTGGATACCCATGTTGGCTCCCACATGTTCCACGATGATCTCATCGGATGAACCACGATGTCGAGGATTCAATCAATCCCGTATTCAATTCCCTTTGTCCAGCGGTATTGTACTTGCCCGAGATTCGATCGTCGGTATCCCGATACCTTGTTCAATCTCGTTACCGGCAAGTCTCTTTACTCGTTCCGTAACACATCATCCCATGATCAACTCCTTGGTAACATTGTGCACATTATGATGATGTCCTACCGAGTGGGCCCAGAGATACCTCTCCATTTACACGGAGTGACAAATCCCAGTCTCGATTCGTGCCAACCCAACAGACACTTTCGGAGATACCTGTAGTGTACCTTTAAAGCCACCCAGTTACGTTGTGACGTTTGGCACACCCAAAGCACTCCTACGGTATCCGGGAGTTGCACAATCTCATGGACTAAGGAAATGATACTTGACATTAGAAAAGCTTTAGCAAACGAACTACACGATCTTGTGCTAGGCTTAAGATTGAGTCTTGTCCATCACATCATTCTCCTAATGATGTGATCCCGTTATCAACGACATCCAATGTCCATGGTCAGGAAACTGTAACCATCTATTGATCAACAAGCTAGTCAACTAGAGGCTTACTAGGGACATGGTGTTGTGTATTTATCCACACATGTATCTTAGTTTCCTATCAATACAATTCTAGCATGGATAATAAATGATTATCATGAACAATGAAATAATAACTAATTTATTATTGCCTCTAGGGCATATTTCCAACAGTCTCCCACTTGCACTAGAGTCAATAATCTAGTTCACATCGCCATGTGATTAACACTCACAGGTCACATCGCCATGTGACCAACATCCAAAGAGTTTATTAGACTCAATAATCTAGTTCACATCACTATGTGATTAACACTCAATGAGTTCTGGGTTTGATCATGTTATGCTTGTGAGAGAGGTTGTAGTCAACGGGTCTTGCCATATTCAGATCCCTATGTATTTCGCAAAACTTTATGTCATAACGTAGATGCTGCTACCACGTTCCACTTGGAGCTATTCCAAATTGTTGCTCCATTATACGTATCCGGTATCTCTACTCAGAGCTATCCGGATAGGTGTTAAGCTTGCATCGACGTAACTCTTTACGTCGAACTCTTTATCATCTCCATAACCGAGAAACATTTCCTTATTCCTCTAAGGATAATTTCGACCGCTATCTGGTGATCCAATCCTAGATCACCTTTGTACCCTCTTGCCAGACATGTGGCAAGGCACACATCAGGTGCGGTACTCATCATGGCATACCGTATAGAGCCTATGACAAGAGCATAGGGGACGACCTTCGTCCTTCCTATTTCTTCTGCCGTGGTCAAGCTTTGAGTCTTACTCAACTTCACACCTTACAACTCAGGTGAGAACCCCTTCTTTGACTGATCTATTTTGAACTCCTTCAAAAACATGTCAAGGTGTGCGTTCTTTGAAAATATCATCAGGCGTCTTGATCTATCTCTATAGATCTTGATGCCCAATTTGTAAGCAGCTTTATCCAGGTCTTCCTTTGAAAAACACTCTTCAAACAACCGTTTATGCTTTCCAGAAATTCTACATTATTTCGGATCTACAATATGTCATCCACATATACTTATCAGAAATGTTGTAGTGCTCCCACTCACTTTCTTGTAAATACAAGTTTCTAGCAAACATTGTATAAACCTAAAAGCTTTGATCACTCTATCAAAGCATATATTCTGACTCCGAGATGCTTGCTCTAGTCCATAGAAGGATCGCTGGAGCCAACATACCTTTTAGCATCCTTAGGATCGACAAAACTTTGATTGTATCACATACAACTCTTTCTTACGAAAACTGGTAAGAAAACTTGTTTTTGACATCCATCTGTCAGATTTCATAATCGAAAAATACAACTAATGCTAACATGATTCCGACGTACTTAAGCATCGCTACGGGTGAGAAATTCTCATCGTAGTCAACTCCTTGAACTTGTGAAAAGACTCCTTCCCACAAGTCGAGCTTCATAGACGGTAACATTACCGCCCACGTCCGTCTTCTTCTTAAAGATCCATTTATCTCAATGGCTTGCCGATCATCGGGCAAGTCCACCAAAGTCCATACTTTGTTCTGATACATGGATCCTATCTCAGATTTCATGGCTTCTAACCATTTGTTGGAATACGGGCCCACCATCGCTTCTCCATAGCTCGTAGGTTCATTGTTGTCCAACAACATGATATTTGAGACAGGATTACCGTACCACTCAGGAGTAGTACATATCCTTGTTGACCTACGAGGTTCGATAGCAACTTGATCCGAAGCTTCATGATCACTATCATTAACTTCCTATTCAACAGACGTAGGCTCCACAGAAAACATCTTTCTATGTTGCATCACTCTCTGGTTGAAGTAAAGGTTCAACAACCTCATCAAGTTCTATCTTCCTCCCACTCAATTCTTTTGAGAGAAACTCCTTCTCGAGAAAGGACCCGTTCTTAGCGACAAACAATTTGGCCTCGGATCTGAGATAGAAGGTATACCCAACTGTCACCTGTGGGTATCCTATGAAGATGTGTTTGTCCGCTTTGGGTTCGAGCTTCTCCGGCCGAAGTCTTAAGCATCGCAGCCCCAAACATTAAGAAACGACAACTTTGGTTTCTTGTCAAACCACTGTTCATACGGCGTCGTCTCAACGGACTTATATGGTGTCCTATCTAAAGTGAATGCAGCTGTCTCTAATGCATAACCTCAAAATAATAGAGGTAGATCATAGATCGCACCATATCTCATAAGGTTCGATTACGACATCCGGACACACCATTACCCTGTGGTGTTCTAGGTGGCTTCAACTGTGAAATAATTCCACAATGTCTTAAGTGTTTGCCAAACTCATAACTCAGAAATTCTCATTGATCAGATCGTAGGAATTTGATCTTCTTGTTATGATGATTCTTAACTTCACTCTGAAATCTCTTGAACTTTTCAAACGTTTTAGACTTGTGCTTCATTAAGTAAATATACCTATATCTACTCAAATCGTCAGTGAAGATGAGAAAATAGCGATATCCACCGCACGCTTCAATTCTCATTGGATCACACGCATCAGCATGTATGATTTTCAACAAGTCACTTGCCCATTTCATTGTACCTGAAAACGGGGTCTTAGTCATCCTGCCTATGAGGCATGGCTCGCATGTGTCAAGCGATTCAAAATCAAGTGACTCCAAACATCCATCGACATGGAGTTTCTTCATGCATCTTATGCCAATATGACCTAAGCGGCAGTGCCACAAGAAAGTGGTACTATCATTATTAACTCTACATCTTTTGGCGTGAACATGTGTATTACCACGACCGAGATTCAATGAACCATTCACATAGGGTGCATGACCATGAAAGGTATTATTCATGTAAATAGAATAACCAGTATTCTCTAACTTAAATGAATAACCGTATTGCAATGAACATGATCTAATCATATACATGCTCAACGTAGACACCTGATAACATTTATCTAGGTTCAATACTAATCCCGAAGGCAGATGGAGCATGCGATGGTGATCTCATCAACTTTGGAAACACTTCCAACACACATCGTCACCTCGCCCTTAGCCAGTCTCCGTTTAGTCCGTAGCTTTTGCTTCAAGTCACCAATAATAGCAACTGAACCGGTATCCAATACCCAGGTGCTACCAGGAGTACTAGTGAGGTACACATTAATAACACATATATACTTTGAAGTTGCCAGCCTTCTAAACTACCATGCATTTGGGTTAATTCCGCTACCAGTGACCATTCCCCTTACAATAGAAGCACCTAGTCTCGGGTTTGGGTTCAACCTTGGGTTCCTTCACTGGAGCGACAACTGGTTTGCCATCCATGAAGTTTCCCTTCTAGCCCTTGCCCTTCTTGAAACCAGTGGTCTTGTTAAATCATCAACACTTGATGCTCCTTCTTGATTTCTACCTTTTGCGGTCTTAAGCACCGCGAACAGCTCCGGGATCAACTCCATCCCTTGCATGTCATAGTTCATCATGAAGATCTAGTAGCTTAGTGATAGTGGCTAGAGAACTCTTATCAATCACTATCTTATCTGGAAGTTTAACTCCCACTTGATTTAAGTGATTGTAGCACCCAGACATTCTGAGCACATGCTCACTAGCTGAGCTATTCTCCTCCATCTTGTTGGCAAAAGAACTTGTCAGAGGTCTCACACCTCTCAACACGGGCATGAGCCTGAAATCCCAATTTCAGCTCTTGGAACATCTCATATGTTCTATGGCGTTCAAAATGTCATTGGAATCCTGATTCTAAGCCGTAAAGTATGGTGCACTAAACTATCAAGTAGTCAACAGGATGTGTCTGTCAGGTGTTCACAACATCCACAGACGACGTTGTAGGGGTTTACACATCGAGCGATGCATCAAAGACGTAAGCCTTCTGTGTAGCAGTGAGGACACTCCTCGGACTACGAACCTAGTCCGCATCATTGCTTACAATATCTTTCAACTTAATCTTTCTCTAGGAACGTATTGAAACAGGGAGCTACAACGTGAGCTATTTATCTACAACATATTTGCAAAGACAATTTAGACTATGTTCATGATAATTGAGTTCATCTAATCAAATTATTTAATGAACTCCCACTCAGATAGACATCCCTCTAGTCATCTAAGTGAAACATGATCCGAATCGACTAGGCCGTGTCCGATCATCACATGAGACAGACTAGTCATCAACGGTGAACATCTCATGTTGATCGTATCTTCTATACGACTCATGTTCGACCTTTCGGTCTTCCGTGTTCCGAGGCCATGTCTGTACATGCTAGGCTCGTCAAGTCAACCTAAGTGTTTCGCATGTGTCCCGAGGCCATGTCTGTACATGCTAGGCTCGTCAACACCCATTGTATTCGAACGTTAGAATCTATCACACCCGATCATCACGTGGTGCTTCGAAACAACGAACCTTCGCAATGGTGCATAGTTAGGGGGAACACTTTTCTTGAAATTTTAGTGAGGGATCATCTTATTTAAGCTACCGTCGTTGTAAGCAAATAAGATGTAAAACATGATAAACATCACATGCAATCAAATAGTGACATGATATGGCCAATATCATTTTGCTCCTTTTGATCTCCATCTTCGGGGCTCCATGATCATCGTTGTCACCGGCATGACACCATGATCTCCATTATCGTGTCTTCTTGAAGTTGTCTCTTCATCTATTACTTCTACTACTATGGCTAACGCTTTAGCAATAAAGTAAAGTAATTACATGACATTTATGTTGACACGCAGGTCATAAATAAATTAAGACAACTCCTATGGCTCCTGCCGGTTGTCATACTCATCGACATGCAAGTCGTGATTCCTATTACAAGAACATGATCAATCTCATACATCACATATATCATTCATCACATCCTATTAGCCATATCACATCACAAGGCATATGCTGCAAAAACAAGTTAGACGTCCTCTAATTGTTGTTGCAAGTTTTCACGTGGCTGCTATAGGTTTCTAGCAAGAACGTTTCTTACCTACGCGAAAACCACAACGTGATATGCCAATTTCTATTTACCCTTCATAAGGACCCTTTTCATCGAATCCGATCCGACTAAAGTGGGAGAGACAGACACCCGCTAGCCACCTTATGCAACTAGTGCATGTCAGTCGGTGGAACCAGTCTCACGTAAGCGTATGTGTAAGGTCGGTCCGGGCCGCTTCATCCCACGATGCTGCCGAATCAAGATAAGACTAGTAATGGCAAGTAAATTGACAATATCGACGCCCACAACTGCTTTGTGTTCTACTCGTGCATAGAAACTACGCATAGACCTAGCTCATGATGCCACTGTTGGGGATCGTAGGAGAAATTTAAAATTTTCTACGCATCACCAAGATCAATCTATGGAGTAATCTAGCAAAGAGGGAAGGAGAGTGCATCTACATACCCTTGTAGATCGCTAAGTGGAAGCGTTCAGGTGAACGGGGTTGATGGAGTCGTACTCGTCGTGATCCAAATCACCGATGATCCTAGCGCCGAACGGACGGCACCTCCGCGTTCAACACACATACGGAACGGAGACGTCTCCCACGCCTTGATCCAGCAAGGAGGAAGGAGAGGTTGAGGAAGAGAGTCCAACAGCGGCACGACGGCATGGTGGTGATGGAGTGGCAGTTCTCCGGTAGGGCTTCGCCAAGCTCACGCGGAGGAGGAGAGGTATTGGAGGTGAGGGGCTGCGCCAGGTTCAAGGGTGTGGCCGCCCTCCCACCCCTCCACTATTTATAGGTGGGGAGAGAGGGGGCCGGCCCCCTAGATCCCATCTAGGGTTGGGGGCGGCGGCCAAGGGGGGGAGGAGTGCCTCCCAAGTCAAGTGGAGGCCCTCCCCCTTAGGGTTTCCCCTCTCCCATGCGCATGGGCCTTTGGGGGGCTGGTGCCCTTGGCCCATTAAGGTTAGGGCGCCCCCCTACAGCCCATGCTGCTGTATTGGACATGGTGGAACATTTTCCGGACCTCTGGACCCCTCCGGAATCCTCCGGAACCTTCCGGAAGCTTCCCGGTACAATACCGGAAAAAACCGAACTTTTCCCGGAACCCGAACAACAACTTTCCATATATAAATCTTTACCTCCGGACCATTCCGGAACTCCTCATGACGTCCGGGATCTCATCTGGGACTCCGAACAACATTCGGTAATCACATATAAGTCTTCCTAATAACCCTAGCGTCATCGAACCTTAAGTGTGTAGACCCTACGGGTTCGGGAACCATGCAGACATGATCGAGACAACTCTCCGGCCAATAACCAACAACGGGATCTGGATACCCATGTTGGCTCCCACATGTTCCACGATGATCTCATCAGATGAACCACGATGTCGAGGATTCAATCAATCCCGTATTCAATTCCCTTTGTCCAGCGGTATTGTACTTGCCCGAGATTCGATCGTCGGTATCCCGATACCTTGTTCAATCTCGTTACCGGCAAGTCTCTTTACTCGTTCCATAACACATCATCCCGTGATAAACTCCTTGATCACATTGTGCACATTATGATGATGTCCTACCGAGTGGGCCCAGAGATACCTCTCCGTTTACACGGAGTGACAAATCCCAGTCTCGATTCGTGCTAACCCAACAGACACTTTCGGAGATACCTATAGTGTACCTTTATAGCCACCCAGTTATGTTGTGACATTTGGCACACCCAAAGCACTCCTACGGTATCCGGGAGTTGCACAATCTCATGGTCTAAGGAAATGATACTTGACATTAGAAAAGCTTTAGCAAACGAACTACACGATCTTGTGCTAGGCTTAAGATTGAGTCTTGTCCATCACATCATTCTCCTAATGATGTGATCCTGTTATCAACGACATCCAATGTCCATGGTCAGGAAACTGTAACCATCTATTGATCAACAAGCTAGTCAACTAGAGGCTTACTAGGGACATGGTGTTGTGTATTTATCCACACATGAATCTCGGGCAAGTAACATACCGATGACAAAGGGAACACCATATGTTGTTATGCGGTTTGACCGATAAAGATCTTCGTAGAATATGTAGGAACCAATATGAGCATCCAGGTTCCGCTATTGGTTATCGACCAGAGATGAGTCCCGGTCATGTCTACATAGTTCTCGAACCCGTAGGGTCCGCACGCTTAACGTTCTTTGACGATTTGTATTATGAGTTATGTGATTTGATGACCGAAGTTGAAGTTTGTTCGAGTCCAAGATGAGATCGGGGACATGACGAGGAGTCTCTAAATGGTCGAGACATAAAGATCGATATATTGGAAGGCTATATTCGGACATCGGAAAGGTTCCGAGTGATTCGGGTACTTTTCGGAGTACCGGAGAGTTACAGGAATTCGTATTGGGCCTTAATGGGCCATACGGGAAAGGAGAGAAAGGCCTCAAGGGTGGCCGCGCCCCTTCCCCATGGACTGGTCCGAATTGGACTAGGGAAAGGGGGCGCCCCCTTCCTTCCTTCTCCTTCTCCCTTCCCTTTTTCCTATTCCATGTGGGAGGTGGAATCCTACTAGGACTAGGGAGTCCTAGTAGGACTCCACACTTTGGGCACGCCCTATGAGGGTCGTGTAACACCCCGAATGTAACTTTCCCTATTTGTACTCCAACTCTTGCCGTTTCCGGCGTTAAGTTATATTTATTTCCTCGGGTTCGGGTTTTTGTCTCCGTGTTTTGTTGTCGTTGTCATGCATCTCATATCATGTCATCATGTGCATTGCATTTGCATACATGTTCGTCTCATGCATTCGAGCATTTTCCCCGTTGTCCGTTTTGCATTCCGGCGCTTCGTTCTCCTCCGGTGGTCATTTCTAGCTTTCTTTCATGTGTGGGGATTAAACATTTCCGGATTGGACCGAGACTTGCCAAGCGGCCTTGGTTTACTACCGGTAGACCGCCTGTCAAGTTTCGTACCATTTGGACTTCGTTTGGTACTCCAACGGTTAACCGAGGGACCGAAAAGGCCTCGTGTGTGTTGCAGCCCAACACCCCTCCAATTTGGCCCAAAACCCACCAAACTCTGCTCCATGTTCTAGAGCGTTCGATCACGATCGCGTGGCCGAAAACCGCACCTCATTTGGACTCTCCTAGCTCCCCCTATGCCTATATATACACCCCCCTCCAAAAATTCACGGATCCCCTCTCGAAACCCTAAAAAAAGAGATCTCCGCGTGGCCGGACGTGTCCGCCCGCCGCCGGACGAAAATCCCGCCGTCCGCCGCACGTGGCAGCCTCGCATTCGCCACGCCCGGTCCCCAGTTCCCCGCCGCCGCCGGCCCGGGAGGCCCAGGAGGGGCCCCCGAGGCCCGTTGACCGCGCCGCCGCCTGGGGCCTTCGTCCCCGCTGCCGATCCGCCCCGCCGCCTCCTCAGCCGCGCCCCGCCGCCTCCTTCGCCGGCCGCCGCCGCACCGGGCCGCCGCGACCGCCGCCGCCTCCACGCGCCAATGCCGCCGCCTCCACGCGTCGCCGGTCGACGCGCATCCCGAGGCTCCCTGCCTCGCCGGAGCACCGGTCCGGCCTCGGATCCGGCGAGATCCGCCGCCTCCTCCTCCCCTCGTCAAGATCCGTCCGCCTCCGCGTCATTTCCGGCCAGCTACAGTGCTCCCTCCGGCGAACATCGTAATCCGTGCAGATTTGAGATCTGGAATCTCGGTTGACTTTCTCCTCCGAACCCTAATTTTTGTGCTAACTTTGACCTGCCTTTTCTCCGCATCCGTAGCTCCGATTTGTACATATAGTATATCAAAATGTTCATCTCGATGAGTACATAATTTAATTCCATTGCATCATTTTCATTTGAGTTCATCTTGATGCCCGAAATGCTGTTAGAAGAGGCCTTCATGAGTTAATTGTCAGATCTGCTAGTTCATCTTAGACTTTTGTCATTTTTGCCATGATTGTTGTGTGCATGATATGCCCATGAGTCCTATAGATGTTTTGTTAAGGATTTTGTTATCTTTCCAGATGTGCAACCCATGCATTTTTGTGATGTGTGTGGTGACTTGTGCAAGCTTGCAAAGTGAGGCACCCGGTAAATCTGTTTTCACGGACTTAGTAGTTCTCACTAAGTCTGGGATTGTTTAGTTCATGATGCCATATGTTCATGTTGTTTCCTAGTGATCCGTGCCTCTTTTGAGGATGATCAGTAAGGGAGTTTTGTTAATCTTGTTATGCTCTATCCATCCATGTCTTTGTTTGCAATTATGGAGCACCCTAGATTGAGTCAATCGAGCTCTACTTTTGCTTCGTTGCAAATCTGGGCAGATCATCAACTTGTTTGCGATTTTGCCGATGTTATTGTAGTTGATCCGTGCATGATATGCCATTGTTCTTGCCATGTCTAGCTTGTATTTTGTTCCTTATTTAGGGATGTATGCTTTCCTTGCCATGACTTGCACCGTAGTGAGTGCATCGAGCTCGTTAACATGCCTTCGTGAGTTATATTTCAGCATGTCTCAGTTTTCTCTAAGTCTGAAAACTGATTATGTTTTTGCTAGGTTCGTGTGCTTGTTAGCATATTTTGTGAACCCTTTTGGCTCAAGGTCACTAAGGGACTTTTGTTAATCTTGTTGAGTAGCTCCATGCCATGTCTTTATTTGTCATGTTCAGGTCCTGTAGCATGTTGTTTTGTTGCTCCGAAGAGGGCTATATGATCTGAAATTCCAGACAAGTGTTAATTTCACTAAGTCTGAAATCTGTTTTAAATTTGCGTTTTTGCCATGCTTGTTTGAACCTCCTAATGGATGATTTGGCCGTAGCTCAGTGCTAGACTTTTGTTAAGCATCTTGTGTGCATCCCTGCCATGTATTTTGTTGTCATGTTTGGGTGCTGTAGCATGTTCATTTCATTGCATTTAGATGCCTACTTGCTGTAAATCGCAGACCGGTGTCATTTTTGAATCGCTTGCCATTTTCAAACCGTAACTCCGATTCCGGCGTTCTTTATATCGTTTTCAAGCGATTTCATCTCATCTTTCCAGTGGCACCCTTGGAATTCCAAGTTTAGGCCAGGTTCATGCATTTCCTGTCATATCTTGCATTTTGCATCCCGCATCGCATCCCGCATAGCATATCATCATTTCATCATATTGCTAGGTCTTGCACGTGGTTGATTGTATCCTTGTTGCTTTTTTGTATTGTTTGGGTAGATCCGGGAGACGAGTTCGCTAACGAGGAGCCCGTTGAGTTTGCTCTTGAGGATCCAGTCAACTCTGACAACTTTGCAGGCAAGATGATCATACCCTCGAAATCACTACTATCTTTGCTATGCTAGTTTTCTCGCTCTTTTGCTATGCCATTGCTACGATGCCTACCACTTGCTTGAAAGCCTCCTAAATTGCCATGTCAAACCTCTAACCCACCATTGTCCTAGCAAACCGTTGATTGGCTATGTTACCGCTTTGCTCAGCCCCTCTTATAGCGTTGCTAGCTGCAGGTGAAGTTTGGAGGCCGTTCCTTGTTGGAGCATCTTTTATTTACTTGTTGGGATATCACTATATTTCCTTGTTATCTTAATGCATCTATATACTTGGTAAAGGGTGGAAGGCTCGGCCTCTCGCCTAGTGTTTTGTTCCACTCTTGCCGCCCTAGTTTCCGTCATATCGGTGTTATGTTCCCGGATTTTGCGTTCCTTACGCGGTTGGGTTATAATGGGAACCCCTTGATAGTTCGCCTTGATTAAAGCTTTTCCAGCAATGCCCAACCTTGATTTTACCATTCGCCACCTAGCCTCTTTTTCCCTTGGGTTATCGGAGCCCGAGGGTCATCTTATTTTAAACCCCCCGGGCCAGTGCTCCTCTGAGTGTTGGTCCAAATAGAGCCACTTGCAGCGCCACCTCGGGGCAACTTGAGGGTTGGTTTTAGTTGTACGTAGTGTTCATCTGAGTGTGCCCTGAGAAAGAGATATGTGCAGCTCCTATCGGGATTTGTCGGCACATTCGGGCGGTGTTGCTGGATTTGTTTTAACCTGTCGAAGTGTCTTGAATTACCGAGATACCGAGTCTGATCGGAACGTCTTGGGAGGAGGTCTATTCCTTCGTTGACCGTGAGAGCTTGTCATGGGCTAAGTTGGGACTCCCCTGCAGGGATTGAACTTTCGAAAGCCGTGCCCGCGGTTATGGGCAGATGGGAATTTGTTAATGTCCGGTTGTAGATAACTTGAACCTTAATTTAATTAAAATGAATCAACTGAGTGTGTTGCCGTGATGGCCTCTTCTCGGCGGAGTCCGGAAAGTGGACACGGTGTTGGAGTAATGTTTGCGCAGGTTGTTCCATAGCTTCTCGCTCGTGCATTGCCTCCTCTTCTCGCTCTCTTTTGCGAATAAGTTAGCCACCATACTTGCTAGTCGCTTGCTGCAGCTCCACTCACATTTTACCTTGCCATACCTATAAGCTTGAATAGTTTTGATCGCGAGGGTACGAGATTGCTGAGTCCCTGTGGCTCACAGATTACTATTACACCAGATGCAGGGCCTGATGATTCCGCTCCAGGAGACGCGTATGAGCTCAAGTGGGAGTTCGACGAAGACTCTCAACGATACTATGTTTCCTTTCCCGATGATCAGTAGTGGTGCCCAGTTGGTGGTGATTGGGACCGTGTCGCATGTTGGGTTCTCTTTTATTTTGGCGCCGTAGTCGGGCCATGAGTGTTTGGATGATGTAATGTTATTTATGTTCTTGATTAACGTGGCGAGTGTAAGCCAACTATGTTCTCCCCTTTATTATTCATATTACATGGGATGTTGTGAAGATTGCATAACTTGCGACATATGCCTTCAATGCGATTATGTCTCTAAGTCGGCCTCGACACGTGGGAGCTATAGTCGCATCGAGGGTGTTACAAGTTGGTAATCAGAGCCTTCCCCGACCTTAGGAGCCCCATTGCTTGATCGTTTTTAGCGGCCGAGTTGTGTCTAGAAAAATGTTTTGAGTCTTTAGGAATTATATATCGGAGAGATTAGGAATTCTTTTTACTTCCCAGTCTCCTCATCGCTCTGGTAAGGCATCCTGACGTAGAGTTTTGACTCTTCTCTTCTCAAATTTCACTAAATTTTTTTTAGGTTCACGCGGGTATCTTGGAATCGTTCCGATGGTTTTATGATGAGAACATTGTCTTGGTGCCTCCTGTCAGGGGTTTAGTGGAAGTGTCCCGGGGAGTTGAGCTCTAAGGTGTTGTCGTCATAATTTTATCGTTGCAGTTCTGGAATACCTGAGTTTAGTACGCCGACATCGAAAATCTCTTTTATGCAGTTCGTTGGTGAGATAACCTCGACGCCACCCAGTACTGGGGCGGGAGTTCGGGAGTATCGCCATAACTTGTATAACGGATGCTTTTCGAAGGTTGAGGTAGATGGTTTCCGAAGTTTTCTTGGTTATGTGTTGAAGGATGGATACAGCTGGATGTAGGATTTGCTAGTTTGGGTGAGATATTATGCTTCCCCTGTATCCCCAACACCTGATTGCATAACCGGAAAGGTTCGGGAGTTTCATAGGTGGGAATTCTAGTAGCTCTAGTTCTTCTTCCACGGATATTGGTTTGAGATTGGGATTTCTTACCGATTATTCGTTCTTGATCCGTACCTTATTGATTTATTTCTCTACCTTAATTCTACGTGGCTTCTCAATTTATGGATATGTGACCATTTCAAGAGGATTGCATTCGTTCGTTTTGTTCGGATGTGAAGACTATATGTTGCAATTTTCATTCCGTTGGATTCAGCTTCAATAATTTATCTGTCAATGTGCTAATGGTGGTCAACCTCTTCAGGATGGCTCCTCCAACGCGCATGACTCCGAATCCTGATCCGCCACCACCTCCACCTCCTCCGGAGGCATGGCAAGCTGTGATGGCCGCAACCAATGCAAACATACAGCTGATCATGCAAATTCTTCAAGAACGCAATCAAGGCAGTCAAGGGAATCAAGGCAGCAATCTGAGTCACTTTGCTACACTCAACCAGTTCCTTGCTAACGGGCTAAAGACTTTCAGCAATTGTGTTGAGGCAACCGATGCTGACGATTGGCTTGTGGATCTGTGTAAGCATTTCGAGTGCAGTAACGTCAGGCCTGAGGACTTTGTCAAGTTCGCTTCCTTCCAACTCAAAGATCAAGCTACAGAATGGTTCCAGCAGTACAAGGACTCTAGAGGTGGACGTGTTATCACTTGGGATGATTTTCGTCGAGATTTCCGAGCTCATCATATTCCGCAGAGCGTGGTTGAAAGCAAGCGTGAGGAATTCCGCAATCTGAAGAAAGGCTCTTTGTCTGTATATGACTACAACAAGTTGTTCCAGAAGCTCGCCCGCTTTGCCAAGCAGGACGTCCCTGATGAGAAGAGCATGATATACCAGTTCAGGGGTGGTCTCAGAGAAGATATCCAGCTCGCTCTTGTTCTCTTTGAGCCTTTGAGATACGATGAGTTCTACAACATGGCACTGAAGCAAGAGGCTGCTCAGTTGAGGTGTGATGCTTCCAAGAAGCGAGTCAGAGATGCTACTCCTTCTTCCTCTACTCAAGTGGCCAAGCAGCAGAAGTTTTGGCTTCCTCCTCCTCCATTCCGTCAGCCGTATCAGCAGAAGAGCAAAGGTAGCAGTGGTTCTTCCCACCCACCCAACCCTGGCTTTCAGAACAAGACTTCGTCTCAAGCTCCAAGATCGAGTGCTCCGTATCACCGTCCGCTTTCAGAGGTCACGTGCAACAAGTGCCAACAGAAGGGTCACTATGCCAACAAGTGTTTCAACCAGAGGCGTCTTCCTCCTCCTCCTCCTGTCAGATCGGCAAGTACAGCTGTGGTCAAGCATAACCCCAAGCACGCCAAGGTCAATTTGCTAAATGCAGCTCAGGTAGAGGACTCACCAGATGTGATCATGGCTAACCTTCCTGTTAACGATGTTCCTGCAAAAGTTCTTTTTGACACTGGTGCATCGCTTTCTTTTATTTCAACTCCATTTGTGGCCAAGCATGATTTTGTGACCGAAAGGATTCCTGTTCCATTGAAGATTGTGTCTCCGGACAAGCAAATGACTTCTAACAATTGCGTCCCGGATGTCTCTATCACATTGGGCGATTACAAGTTTCTCTCTTCTCCGGTGGTTCTTGGTAACTCGGATATTGATCTTATTCTCGGAATGGATTGGCTTTCTAAGCACAAGGCTCGGCTTGATTGTGCAGCCAGGCAGATTCGATTGACTCATTCGTCTGAGGATGTAATTGTCTTTGCCGCTCGTGATGATACTATCCGTCTGTTTTCTCTCAATGGGAAGGGTGAATTGGATGCCATCTCTCAAATCCAGTCGTTTGCGAATATCAAGACATCTTTCCAGAAGAGCTCCCAGGAATGCCTCCGCACCGGCCAGTTGAATTCGTTATTGATCTTGAGCCTGTCACGGAACCTGTGTGCAAACGTCCTTACAAGCTCGAACCTGAAGAGTTGAAAGAGCTGAAGAAGCAGCTCGATGAGCAAGAAAGAATGGGTCTCATCCGGCCTAGTTCTTCTCCGTGGGGTTGTGGTGTTCTTTTTGTGAAGAAGGATGGAACGGACCGACTTTGTGTTGATTACCGTCCAGTGAATAAGAAGACCATCAAGAACAAATACCCACTTCCCAACATCAATGAGCTGTTCGAACAACTCAAAGGTGCCCAAGTATTCTCCAAGCTTGATCTCCGTATGGGTTATCATCAGATTCGCATTCGTGAAGAAGATATTCCCAAGACAGCATTCAGAACAAGCTTTGGTTCATATGAATACACTGTCATGTCTTTTGGCCTCGCCAACGCTCCTCCGACGTTCTCTCGCATGATGAACTTCATCTTCAACGCCTACACCAATGACTTCATTTTGGTCTATCTCGACGACATTCTGGTTTTCTTCAAGAACAAGGAAGATCATGCCAAGCACTTGCGTTTGGTTCTTGATAAGCTCAGAGAACATCAGTTCTACGCCAAGTTCTCCAAGTGTGAATTCTGGCTCGATGAGGTTCTTTATCTTGGTCATATCATCTCTGCCAAGGGCATTGCCGTGAATCCTGAGAAGGTGTCCGCAATTGTGAATTGGGAACCTCCTCAGAACGTGAAGCAACTCCGCAGTTTTCTCGGTCTCGCAAGCTATTGCCGAAGATTCGTTGAAAACTTTTCCAAGATCGCGAAGCCTCTCTCAAATCTTCTTCAGAAGCACGTCAAGTACGTTTGGTCTCCGGAGTGTGATATTGCTTTCAACACTTTGAAAGAGAAATTGATCACTGCTCCAGTTCTGACTCCACCTGATGAATCCAAGCCGTACGAGGTCTTTTGTGATGCCTCTCTCCAAGGTCTTGGCGCAGTATTGATGCAAGAGAAGAAAGTTGTTGCTTATACATCTCGCCAGCTGAAGCCTAATGAGAAGAACTACCCCACTCATGATCTCGAGTTGGCGGCAGTTGTGCATGCTCTTTTGACTTGGAGACATCTTCTATTGGGAAGAAAAGTGGACATTTTCACTGATCACAAGAGTCTCAAGTACATCTTCACTCAGCCTAATCTCAACCTCAGGCAAACTCGATGGGTCGAAATGATTCAAGAGTATAATCCGAGTATCGAGTATACTCCAGGCAAGGCCAATGTGATTGCTGACGCTTTGAGTAGGAAAGTGTATTGCAACAGTCTGATTCTTAAGCCTTATCAACCCGAGCTTTGTGAAGCTTTCCGTAAACTTAATCTGCAAGTTGTTCCTCAAGGTTTCCTCGCCAACCTTCAAGTCTCTCCTACCTTAGAAGACCAGATTCGCCAAGCCCAGCTTCTTGATGCTATGGTGAAAAAGGTGAATATTGGGATTGCCAAGAGTCAGTTCAAGTACAAGTGCTACCGCCTTGATGACAAGGACACTCTCTTCTTCGAGGATCGTATTGTTGTGCCCAAAGGTGACCTCCATAAAGTGATCATGAACGAGGCTCACAATTCTCTCCTCTCCATCCACCCTGGGAGCACGAAGATGTATCAGGACCTTAAGCAAGCTTATTGGTGGACTCGAATGAAGCGCGAGATCGCTCAATTCGTGAATGAATGTGATGTCTGCATAAGAGTGAAGGCAGAACACCAAAGGCCAGCAGGTCTCCTCCAACCTCTTGCCATTCCAGAATGGAAGTTTGACCACA
The DNA here is from genome assembly GCF_056163025.1 of Triticum urartu. NCBI lineage: Eukaryota > Viridiplantae > Streptophyta > Magnoliopsida > Poales > Poaceae > Triticum > Triticum urartu. The sequence goes on from NC_141877.1 coordinate 232,592,796, forward strand.
TTGAAATGGACTTCTTGACTGGGTTTCCAAAGTCCAAGCGTGGCAATGATGCTATATTCGTTGTCATCGATAAACTCACCAAAGTGGCTCATTTTCTGCCTATCAAAGAGTCGACCACTGCAGCTCAATTGGCGAAACTCTATACCTCTCGCATTGTCTCTCTGCACGGTATCCCTCAAGTGATCTCTTCAGACCGTGGCAGCATCTTTACCTCGAAGTTTTGGGATTCTTTTCAGAAGGCCATGGGCACCAACATCCGTTTCAGCACTGCTTTCCATCCTCAAACAAGCGGTCAAGTCGAGCGTGTCAACCAGATTCTTGAAGATATGCTCAGGGCTTGTGTGATCTCCTTCGGCATGAAGTGGGAGGATTGTCTTCCTTATGCTGAATTCTCCTACAACAACAGTTTTCAAGCAAGTTCGGGCAAGGCCCCTTTTGAAATTCTGTATGGCAGGAAGTGCCGTACCCCTCTCAACTGGTCCGAAACCGGTGAACGTCAGCTGCTGGGTAATGACTTAATCACAAAGGCAGAAGAAATGTGCAAAGTCATTCGTGATAACCTCAAAGCAGCCCAATCCCGCCAGAAGAGCTACTATGATAGTAAGCACCGTGATTTGACTTTCGAGATCAGAGATCATGTTTACCTCCGCGTCTCTCCTATGAAAGGTACTCGTCGCTTCGGTATCAAAGGGAAGCTTGCCCCTAGATACGTGGGACCTTTCAAGATTGTCAGCAAGAGAGGCGACCTCGCCTATCAACTCGAGCTTCCTTCAAACTTTGCAAATGTTCATGACGTGTTCCATGTCTCTCAGCTTCGAAAGTGCTTCAAGACTCCTGACCACACCGTCAACTTCGAGGACATTGAGCTCCAAGAAGATCTCTCTTATCGTGAGCACCCAGTTGCTATTCTTGAAGAGACTGAACGCAAGACTCGCAACAAGTCAATCAAATTTCTCAAAGTCAAGTGGTCACACCATTCCGACCGTGAAGCTACCTGGGAACGCGAGGATCACCTCCGTTCTGAGTACCCGGCGTTCTTTCAGTCCTAGATCTCGGGACGAGATCCTTTCGTAGTGGTGGCGTGTTGTAACACCCCAGATGTAACTTTCCCTATTTGTACTCCAACTCTTGCCGTTTCCGGCGTTAAGTTATATTTATTTCCTCGGGTTCGGGTTTTTGTCTCCGTGTTTTGTTGTCGTTGTCATGCATCTCATATCATGTCATCATGTGCATTGCATTTGCATACATGTTCGTCTCATGCATTCGAGCATTTTCCCCGTTGTCCGTTTTGCATTCCGGCGCTTCGTTCTCCTCCGGTGGTCATTTCTAGCTTTCTTTCGTGTGTGGGGATTAAACATTTCCGGATTGGACCGAGACTTTCCAAGCGGCCTTGGTTTACTACCGGTAGACCACCTGTCAAGTTTCGTACCATTTGGACTTCGTTTGGTACTCCAACGGTTAACCGAGGGACCGAAAAGGCCTCGTGTGTGTTGCAGCCCAACACCCCTCCAATTTGGCCCAAAACCCACCAAACTCTGCTCCATGTTCTAGAGCGTTCGATCATGATCGCGTGGCCGAAAACCGCACCTCATTTGGACTCTCCTAGCTCCCCCTATGCCTATATATACACCCCCCCCTCCAAAAAATCACGGATCCCCTCTCGAAACCCTAAAAAAAGAGATCTCCGCGCGGCCGGACGTGTCCGCCCGCCGCCGGACGAAAATCCCGCCGTCCGCCGCCACGTGGCAGCCTCACATTCGCCGCGCCCGGTCCCCAGTTCCCCGCCGCCGCCGGCCCGGGAGGCCCAGGAGGGGCCCCCGAGGCCCGTTGACCGCGCCGCCGCTTGGGGCCTTCGTCCCCGCTGCCGATCCGCCCCGCCGCCTCCTCAGCCGCGCCCCGCCGCCTCCTTCGCCGGCCGCCGCCGCACCAGGCCGCCGCGACCGCTGCCGCCTCCACGCGCCAATGCCGCCGCCTCCACGCGTCGCCGGCCGACGCGCATCCCGAGGCTCCCTGCCTCGCCGGAGCACCGGTCCGGCCTCGGATCCGGCGAGATCCGCCGCCTCCTCCTCCCCTCGTCAAGATCCGGCCGCCTCCGCGTAATTTCCGGCCAGCTACAGTGCTCCCTCCGGCGAACATCGTAATCCGTGCAGATCTGAGATCTGGAATCTCGGTTGACTTTCTCCTCCGAACCCTAATTTTTGTGCTAACTTTGACCTGCCTTTTCTCCGCATACGTAGCTCCGATTTGGACATATAGTATATCAAAATGTTCGTCTCGACGAGTAAATCATTTAATTCCATTGCATCATTTTCATTTGAGTTCATCTTGATGCCCGAAATGCTGTTAGAAGAGGCCTTCATGAGTTAATTGTCAGATCTGGTAGTTCATCTTAGACTTTTGTCATTTTTGCCATGATTGTTGTGTGCATGATATGCCCATGAGTCCTATATATGTTTTGTTAAGGATTTTGTTATCTTTCCAGAGGTGCAACCCATGCATTTTTGTGATGTGTGTGGTGACTTGTGCAAGCTTGCAAAGTGAGGCACCCGGTAAATCTGTTTTCAGGGACTTAGTAGTTTTCACTAAGTCTGGGATTGTTTAGTTCATGATGCCATATGTTCATGTTGTTTCCTAGTGATCCGTGCCTCTTTTGAGGATGATCAGTAAGGGAGTTTTGTTAATCTTGTTATGCTCTATCCATCCATGTCTTTGTTTGCAATTATGGAGCACCCTAGCTTGAGTCAATCGAGCTCTACTTTTGCTTCGTTGCAAATCTGGGCAGATCATCAACTTGTTTGCGATTTTGCCGATGTTATTGTAATTGATCCGTGCATGCTATGCCATTGTTCTTGCCATTTCTAGCTTGTATTTTGTGCCTTCTTTAGGGATGTATGCTTGCCTTGCCATGACTTGCACCGTAGTGAGTGCATCGAGCTCGTTAACATGCCTTCGTGAGTTATATTTCAGCATGTCTCAGTTTTCTCTAAGTCTGAAAACTGATTATGTTTTTGCTAGGTTCGTGTGCTTGTTAGCATATTTTGTGAACCCTTTTGGCTCAAGGTCACTAAGGGACTTTTGTTAATCTTGTTGAGTAGCTCCATGCCATGTCTTTATTTGTCATGTTCAGGTCCTGTAGCATGTTGTTTTGTTGCTCCGAAGAGGGCTGTATGATCTGAAATTCCAGACAAGTGTTAATTTCACTAAGTCTGAAATCTGTTTTAAATTTGCGTTTTTGCCATGCTTGTTTGAACCTCCTAATGGATGATTTGGCCGTAGCTCAGTGCTAGACTTTTGTTAAGCATCTTGTGTGCATCCCTGCCATGTATTTTGTTGTCATGTTTGGGTGCTGTAGCATGTTCATTTCATTGCATTTAGATGCCTACTTGCTGTAAATCGCAGACCGGTGTCATTTTTGAATCGCTTGCCATTTCCAAACCGTAACTCCGATTCCAGCGTTCTTTATATCGTTTTCAAGCGATTTCATCTCATCTTTCCAGTGGCACCCTTGGAATTCCAAGTTGAGGCCAGGTTCATGCATTTCCTATCATATCTTGCATTTTGCATCCCGCATCGCATCCCGCATAGCATATCATCATTTCATCATATTGCTAGGTCTTGCACGTGGTTGATAGTATCCTTGTTGCTTGTTTGTCTTGTTTGGGTAGAGCCGGGAGACGAGTTCGCTAACGAGGAGCCCGTTGAGTTTGCTCTTGAGGATCCAGTCAACTCTGACAACTGTGCAGGCAAGATGATCATACCCTCGAAATCACTACTATCTTTGCTATGCTAGTTTGCTCGCTCTTTTGCTATGCCATTGCTACAATGCCTACCACTTGCTTGAAAGCCTCCTAAATTGCCATGTCAAACCTCTAACCCACCATTGTCCTAGCAAACCGTTGATTGGCTATGTTACCGCTTTGCTCAGCCCCTCTTATAGCGTTGCTAGCTGCAGGTGAAGTTTGGAGGCCGTTCCTTGTTGGAGCATCTTTTATTTACTTGTTGGGATATCACTATATTTCCTTGTTATCTTAATGCATCTATATACTTGGTAAAGGGTGGAAGGCTCGGCCTCTCGCCTAGTGTTTTGTTCCACTCTTGCCGCCCTAGTTTCCGTCATATCGGTGTTATGTTCCCGGATTTTGCGTTCCTTACGCGGTTGGGTTATAATGGGAACCCCTTGATAGTTCGCCTTGATTAAAGCTTTTCCAGCAATGCCCAACCTTGGTTTTACCATTCTCCACCTAGCCTCTTTTTCCCTTGGGTTACCGGAGCCTGAGGGTCATCTTATTTTAAACCCCCCGGGCCAGTGCTCCTCTGAGTGTTGGTCCAAATAGAGCCACTTGCAGCGCCACCTCGGGGCAACTTGAGGGTTGGTTTTAGTTGTACGTAGTGTTCATCTGAGTGTGCCCTGAGAAAGAGATATGTGCAGCTCCTATCGGGATTTGTCGGCACATTCGGGCGGTGTTGCTGGATTTGTTTTAACCTGTCGAAGTGTCTTGAATTACCGAGATACCGAGTCTGATCGGAACGTCTTGGGAGGAGGTCTATTCCTTCGTTGACCATGAGAGCTTGTCATGGGCTAAGTTGGGACTCCCCTGCAGGGATTGAACTTTCGAAAGCCGTGCCCGCGGTTATGGGAAGATGGGAATTTGTTAATGTCCGGTTGTAGATAACTTGAACCTTAATTTAATTAAAATGAATCAACTGAGTGTGTTGCCGTGATGGCCTCTTCTCGGCGGAGTCCGGGAAGTGGACACGGTGTTGGAGTAATGTTTGCGCAGGTTGTTCTATAGCTTCTCGCTCGTGCATTGCCTCCTCTTCTCGCTCTCTTTTGCGAATAAGTTAGCCACCATACTTGCTAGTCGCTTGCTGCAGCCCCACTCACATTTTACCTTGCCATACCTATAAGCTTGAATAGTTTTGATCGCGAGGGTACGAGATTGCTGAGTCCCTGTGGCTCACAGATTACTATTACACCAGATGCAGGGCCTGATGATTCCGCTCCAGGAGACGCGTATGAGCTCAAGTGGGAGTTTGACGAAGACTCTCAACGATACTATGTTTCCTTTCCCGATGATCAGTAGTGGTGCCCAGTTGGGGGTGATTGGGACCGTGTCGCATGTTGGGTTCTCTTTTATTTTGGCGCCGTAGTCGGACCATGAGTGTTTGGATGATGTAATGTTATTTATGTTCTTGATTGACGTGGCGAGTGTAAGCCAACTATGTTCTCCCCTTTATTATTCATATTACATGGGATGTTGTGAAGATTGCATAACTTGCGACATATGCCTTCAATGCGATTATGTCTCTAAGTCGTGCCTCGACACGTGGGAGCTATAGTCGCATCGAGGGTGTTACAGGTCGGCCTCCTCCTCCCTCCATCCTTTATATACATGGCCAGGGGGCACCCCATAGACACACAAATTGATCATTGATCTCTTAGCCGTGTGCGGTGCCCCCCTCCACCATAATCCACATCGGTCATATCGTAGCGGTGCTTAGGCGAATCCCTGTTCCGGTAGCACCATCACACCGTCGTGCTGACTAAGGTCTCCCTCGACACTCTGCTGGATCGTAAGTTCGTGGGACGTCACCGAGCCGAACATGTGCAGATCGTGGAGGTGCCGTACTTTCGGTACTAGGATCGGTCGATCGTGAAGACGTACGACTACATCAACCGCGTTGTCATAACGCTTCCTCTTACGGTCTACGAGGGTACATGGACAACACTCTTCCCCTCTCGTTGCTATGCATCACCATGATCTTGCATGTGCGTAGGGTTTTTTTTTGAAATTACTACGTTCCCCAACATAGTGCTAGTTCCAGTTTTCTGCATGTTTTCTGTTTTTCAGAAATCAATACTAAACGAAGTCCAAACACGATAAAACTTTACGGTGATTTTTTCTGGACAAGAAGGGACACTAGAAGCTTTAGGAGGAGATCAGACGAGATATGACAGAGCCACAAGATCACATGGCGCGGCCCCAGGGAGGCGCCACCTAAGTTTGTGGGCCCCATGCAGCTCCGTTTGACCAAATTCCAAGCATATAAATTCCCATAAATCCTGAAACCACAAAAATCCACCCGAAACAATTTTTCCGCCATCGCAAGTTTCTGTTCTTCCGCGATCCCATCTAGAGGCCTTTTTTGGTACTTTGCCAGAGGGGGAATCGATCACGGATGGCTTCTACATCAACCTTGCTGCCTTTCGAAGATGTGTGATTAGTTTACCACAGACCTATGGGTCCACAGCTTGTAGCTAGATGGCTTCTTCTCTCTCTTTGATCTTCAATACAATGTTCTCCATGATCTTCATGGAGATAGGTTCAATGTAATATTCTTTTGTGGTCGTTTGTTGGGATCCAGTTAATTGTGGCTTTATGATCAGATTACTCATTGAAAGTAATTGAGTCTTTTCTAAACTTTTATTATGCATGATCGTTATAGATTTGTATTTCTCTCCGATCTATCCGTTTGGTTTGGCCAACTAGATTGATTTATCTTCAGTGGGAGAGGTGCTTTCTGATGGGTTCAATCTTGCGGTGTTCTCACCCAGTGATAGTAGGGTTAGCGAGGCACATATTGTATTGTTGCCATTAAGGGTAAAACAACGAGGTTCAATCATATTGCTTGAGTTTATTCTGTCTACATTATGTCATCTTGCTTAAAGCGTTACTCTGTTTGTCATGAACTTAATACCATAGATGTATGTTGGATAGCGATCGATTGGTGGAGTAATGGTAGTAGATGAAGAATCGTTTCGGTCTACTTGTCACGGACGTAATGCCTATATACATGATCATTGCCATGAATAACATCAAAACTATGCACTTTTCCATCAATTGCCCAACGATAATTTGTCCACCCACCGTATGCTATGTTTTGAGAGAGAAGCCTCTGGTGAAAACTATGGCCCGCGGGTCTACTTTTATCATATTACAAAAACCAAAAATACCTTGCTGCAATTTTCTTTATTTTGTTTTACTTTTCATTTATATCTCTACCAATACCAGATTTGATCCTTGCAAGTAACGAGTTCAAGGGGGTTGACGACACTCTTGCCCGTGTTGGGTGCAACTATTTGCTCTTGTGTGTGCAGTTGTTGTTCACTATGATTTGCATGGTTCTCCTACTAGTTCAATAACCTTGGTTCTCACTGAGGGAAATACTGACCGCTACTATATTGCTTCACCCTTAAATCCCAATGCAGCTCACAAGTAGCAGTGGTAGACGCGCGAGCACTTCATTAAACATGGCCTCCAGCTTGGTGTCGATTGTCTCTCAATGCCATCTATCCTCTCCATGGTCTGTCCAAAGATGTTTAGCATGTCTTGCACATGTTCACCCATCATTTGCTGAAACTTATCATGTAGCTCCTTATTCGTCATGTTCTCCCAGTCTAGCTCATCAACTTGTGATCCTGTCATGGTTAGCAAAAATAGAAACACACAAGAATATGGTCCTACAGACTACTAATAGGATGTGGTGTGGTGGAAAATCACAGTACGTCAAGCGAATCACAAATTCTTACCCATTCTTACCAAGTAGTAGATGGTGATTTGCAACAGTTGTAGTCAAAACTCTCAATTTTAGATAGAGCGATTGCCAGGTGGTGTGAAATACACAAAGTAGTTGTACATGGACCTAGGATAACTTACAGTATGGTAGCAAAAAGGTCATCAATAATCAATTTAGAGATGTAAAGTTGAATAAACACTCAATGACGGTACTCTACTAGTCCTAAGCTAGACCATTCTAAAGAAGCGAGCCTATAACACTAACAAAATCACGACGCGCCACGTAAACAAGGGAGAAGCACACTCTGAATCACTTTTTATTCACTCTTTTTTCACTTTTCTTCAACTTTTCTTTTCACTTTTTTTCCATTTTTTTGCTCAGCAACAAAAAATTTCAAAATTGTTTATGAATGGTCTAAAAACTGTCTAGCCAGAATTTTCCATGCATAGTTTTTTAGTTTGAAACCATTTTTCTTCCACGAGTGGTACAAAACTTAGGGAGTCTGACATGATCACGACACATAGTATGATGTGATCGAGAAATCAATAACATAGAAGCGAATAATCAACTCGGAGTAGTATTGGTGGTGGAGATGTTATCTGGTGGAACTCGGACTGGTGGCGGAGATGAATCTGGTGGAACTCGGACTGGTGGTATATATGCGTTGGAGCTAGACTCGAATTGGCGTGATGGTGGCATATATGTGTTGGAGGTGGACTCGGATTGGTGTGATGGCGGCATATATATGGTGGTGTATATGGACTCGGACTGGCGGCAGATATGCGGTGGTGGTATATGGCAGCGGTGATGAAGATGGTGTGGCGGCGGCGTGACAACCTGTGAACAAAACTCAAAAATCTAAAGTACTAGATGCTAAGACCAATAACTCGACACGACGATGTAACTGCAAATTCAACAAAGCAAAACACTTTAAAGATTATACAAAAGGCTCAGATTGGTTTGGATATGATGAACTAACCCTAATTTTTTTGGGGCTTTTTCGTGGACTGTAGGTATGAAAGCAGACACGATCTAGACTATGAAAAGCTGGTAAAATCTCACCGAGCAACTCAAAAATCTGATACCACTTGATAGAAGCGAAGGTGTCCCGATGTTTCGATGAGATGCATCTATAGTTTTTGGTAGAAGTCAACTTTGACGATCCGACTATGAACGTGCGAAGACGTCGCATTAGCAATCGCTAAACCAACTCTGAGTGGTTATTGACCATGCCCGGAGCACGATCAACGTGACCACGAGGCTCTGTTTCCTGCACACAAACAAAGAACAAACAAGAAACTGAGATTATAATCCGAATATTGCGAATTGAGGAGGAAAACCTTACTGATCAAAGTGGGGGTACATAGGGGAATTTTGTCCACCCTTGATAAGGTGGGATTAAATTATGTTCTAAGTATTTTTTTTCTATTAACACAGACTCTGAAAACGACATTTTAAATGTATTTTGAAATTACATGAATCTGGCCTAAACATAAGCGCAACACCTATAATAAGCTATGGACGAAACTTATGAAAGGGCATCTTGTATATTTCGTCCATGTCCTCGTATATCATTATGGTAACTTCAAAGTATTGAAAACTTCACTGGTAACTCCGTTCTTGTTCCCTCGCGCGTCTTCGTCTCTATGCTTGATCCTACTCCAATGTTCATCCTTCTTGTCCATGCGCATGCTCTAGTAATTGGAATGTATCCAATTTAGGCAGCATCATATTCTCATGAACATCGGAATCATTACCAAGGAAAATATCTGGTAATTTAACTGGTGTGCGCGAGCTCTAGTAATTGGTCCAGTATGTATAGCAGGCTAGCAGCAAGGACTTTGGATGTAAGTGCAGTAGTGATGTCCTGTGTACTCAATTACGCCTAACTTCCCCATGTGCTCGTCGTGTTCATCCTCAAACACATCTGGAATTCATGAAAATCAGACACAAGGGGCTTGGTCCTGCATCAGTCCATGCTCAAGGGCGTGTTTGGTTACTTTCTTAGCCGAGCATGGTTGGGAGGAGAAAAAGGGACAAGTTGAGTAGGGCCTGGTTTAGAAAATACAGGGTAAAATATGACATTGGCGTGTTGTTTAGTTGCTTGCATATGGGGTCTTGTCATAGAAAAGCAATTTTCATCCAATGTTTGGTTGCATACATGCATGGTGATTAGGAGTTAACAACTACACCGAAGAGGAAGATTGTAGTGTACGTGCAGAGCGACTACAACAGAGGGAACCACAGCGTGAGCGTCGGCGCCGGTGTACCAGCAGCCAAAGCAGTCTTCTGGAAGCTCGACGACGGCACGAAAAGTGCCGAGCACGTCGGCGACCTTGTTGGACTGTGGTAGGTCATTTCCTCAAACATGTTGAGTGCGCCTCCCACCGAGGTGCCGTCCTACTTCCTTTGTCCGATCTCGCTTCAACTCATGCGTGACCCGGTCACGCTGCCCCTGGCTCCGACGTCGAGAGGAAGGTCGCCGGCTAGGGCGCTCGACGACCATTCCCATAACCTTGATTTCACCTTCAGGCACAGAAAAAATAGGAAGTGAAGTGGAAATTCGTTCTATATCTGTGCAGCTCACTTCCTTCTCGTGGTTGGAATCTGGATGAGCACCATGGGGAAATCCTCCGGGATGCCGACCTCGACGTCGTCTGAGCCTTTGCCGGCGGTGTTGGGCACGAGCTTGATTCTCCCGAGCTCGATCCAAAAGCAGCAGAGACAGAGGATGAACACGCACAAGCGTTGGTGAGGAACCACATGGACAGACCGAGGTAGGCGGTGCGGGCGCGCATCCAAGACGAGTAAGCGGCAAAAAAGAGGCCTTTGACGACCTCTAGGCCGGGGAGCGTGACGATGTGCGAGCCTTGGGCGCGGGCGGCAACATCGACGGCAAGGAGGAGCATGGAAAGGAGGATGAGGAGGCACTGAGGAAGCTGTATAACCTGGTGTGCAGCGCGGGGCTGTTCCTAGGTGTCGCATCGGCGTCGGAGTCGGTCCGGCCCGCCGCCATCCGCCTCCGCGGGGGACCACCATGGAGAGCAATGTGACGGCGTCCCCCATGAGCTTCCCCACAGCGCGATGCTCCTTAAGGAGCAGCACCCAGGTGATGTAGCGCGGCGGCGACGGGTGCCTTGGCCAGCTCACACGCAGCGAGTGTTGCGGCCGCGGCGGGCCCAGCGGCCGGATCTGGCACGCGTGCGGGCGAGTTCGACGACCGATAAGGCGGTGGCGTTCTAGTGAGCTACCCTGCGGCATGATGCGCCTTGAGGAGCAGCACCTAGGTGATGTAGCGCGGCGGCAACGGGCACGTCGACTAGCTTGCACGCAGCGATCGTTGCGGCCGTGGTGGGCCCAGCGGCCGGATCGGGCGCGCAAGCGGGTGAGTTCGACGGCTGGCGAGGCGGAGAAGGAGTGGTTCATGGGCTGGAAGGTGAGGTAGATTGTGAGGTACCGCCATGATAGGAAGGAGGAAGAGGACGACTTAATCACGTTCCTAGCGAGCCACCCATGTGCGCTACAAAGCATCGGTTGGGCTTAACTCATTGGAAACTGTCGATTAAGATATTTTCAATGAGTCAGACCTAAAAATGCTTTAAGAAACGCGTCATGCAAGCTCAATAGTATATGTAAACAACCAAACAATGCGGCGCCGAAAAGATGCTGCATAGGCCTAAAGGCAACCAAACATGCGCCAAGTGACATATCCTAAACCCCGCCTGGCTGCTGCCACCTCCCGTTTTCCCATCTCTCGCAATCCTCGATCCATACACCGTGCCCACAACACCAACATGTTGCAGCACAAATTCCGAAACTAATCGGACGGCTCCCACCCTATCTCACCAGACCCCAGGTATACCCAAGCCCGGCCTTGATAGCGTGTTTGGTTGGGGGTAGTTAGAGCTAGGGAATGGGAATTAAAGGGGTACGAGACTTCAAATCTATTGTTTGGTTGAGGGGATTGGGAGTTCATAAGGAATAGTCATGGGACTTGAGACTTCAACTCCCACCATTTTATTAACGGGGAGGGGATGGGAGTTGGAAGGGAATAGTTTTAGTGAGTCAATTTTAGCCCTTCATCATAACTTACGTTAATTTCCCTTGTATATTTCCTTGACAATTCCTATGAACCAAACACGGGAATACAATTTCTTCTCAAACTCTCGCACATAATTTTCATCATGCGCCAAACAGGGATTGGAAATAAAATGACTCATCCCATGTCTAATCTCAATACAACTCCCTACATTAAACTCCCATTCCCCTTCCTAAAGTTTGCCAAACACGTTTTGAGATGGGGAATGGGAGTTGAAGGATGAGGAGATTAAAAGTCTACTGTTTGATTAAAGGGAGTGAGAGTTTAAGTGGGAAAGGAAATGGGAGTTTAAATGAGGAGAGTTTTATCCCACACCAATTTTCATATGCCAAAGAAGGGATTGGAGAGAGGGAATAGGAGTTTGAGGCATAGAGAGTTTTATTCTTTCTTTGTTTGTTTAGGTGAAATGGGAATTCAATAGAGAAGTGGAAGGGGAATTCACGTGTAAAAGTCCCACATATCTATTATCTGGGGAGGGCTGGTAATTGAGATGGGGAAAGAGAATTAGAGTTAAACTCCCATTCCCCTTCCGTTAGTTTGCCAAACAGGCTAAGCGTGTTTGGTTGAGGGTAATTAGAGTTAGGGAATGGAAAATGAAGGGATATGAGACTTCAAATCTATTGTTTGGTTGAAGGTATTGAAAATTCATAAGGGAATAGACATGAGATGTGAGACTCCAACTCTCATCATTTTATTAACATGGGAGAGGGTGGGAGTTGGATGAGAATTGTTTTAGTGAGCCAATCTTAACCTTTTATTCTAACTTTGCTTGTCTCATGTCAATTCCCACAAACCAAATAAGGGAGTATAATTTCTCATCATATTCTCACACATAATTCCTTTCACGCACCAAACAGAGGATTGGGAATAAAATGACTCATCCCATGTCTAGTCTCAACACAACTCCCTCCTCTAAACTCCTATTCTCCTTCCCAAATATTGCCAAACACGCTGTAAGAGTAAAAATCTACTTCCCATATCTAATTTCTTTATAAACACCTTTTTATGCAAACTCTTAGTATTTTTCTGCCCGAGCGTTTACCAAACAGGCTTTGTGCAAACTACCATTCGTTTATCAAACAGGCTGTCAGTCGTCTGACTCGTCTCTACCTCTCCGCCGGAAGAACCCGGCGAGGGCCAGCGCCGTACATATATCCCGACCTCAGCGGAACCCTACCTTTGAGAAACCCCTTCTCCGTCACTATCCAAGCTCTGCCTGCACCGCCGCCATTACTACTAGAGGAAGCTTCAACTGTTGTGCTCTTGCTCTCTAGCTAATAGTGGTTGCTATCGGTGCTACTACCGCCGCCGTCCAAACCCTAGCCCTGATGCCGCAGCAGGAGGTGCCCGACCAGATCGCCGCAGGGTGGTTCGCGGTGGAGGCGCCGGAGCGAACGGGGAGCCTCCAGAGGAGCGGCTCCAACAGCCGCCTCAACGCGCAGGCGCCGGAATTCGTGCCGCGGGTCGCGGCGGTGGTTCCACCGCCACAGCCACCGCCGGCAGTGATTCGTGTGTTTGCGGTGCCCTCGCCTCCACCTCGCGCGGCTTTCTTTGCGGCTCCCCTGCCTCCCTCGTCGTTCGAGTTCTTCGCGCCGGTGAGGGTTGGCGGTGCATTTGTGGCCGAGGAGCCAGAGCCGGAGATGGAGCGCGCGACGCCACCTGTTGCTGAGCCGGCGGTGGACGGGCTTACTGATGAGGTGGTGCAGAAGATCACCAAGCAGGTGGGTGTCTCTTGCCCGGTAGATGCTATTGGATTTAGATCGAACACATACATTAGGACCGAGTTGATGTTTATTAGGAGATCGTGTCTCAGTGGAATATCTTTGACTGAGATAGGTTTTTAGCCCAGTCAACTGTTGTGATGATGATGTGTTAGTAGCAGCTAGCGTCTAGTTTAGTTATCCCTGGTGAATAATGTAGTTTTCGAGATTTGTTCTGGTCAGGTTAGGGGATTAAATGGTACTATTATGCTATTGTGCTGAGGTGAGTAATATACATACCTTCTGATTTTTTTTCCTGGGAGTGACTTTTTCGAGTAACCAGCGGGAGCTCTCTCTTCCTCTTCATTAAGTAGGAATTCGGAATTGACTTATTGGGACATTTCAGTGCATCAAAATGTCCCCTTTCTGATCAACTTATCTGTTCAAATTTCTTGGATTGGCTCCATTTTCGTACTTATTATGTATTTACTATTGGGTTACTCATTTCCATCTGTTTTCTTGGCAACTGTTTTAAATAAATTGGTTGTATCTTTCTGATTGTTATTGCAGTAAAATATTTCTACTGCACAAAATAAAATGAAGACACGACAGTAGGGAAAAGGAAACAAAGTACATACACCCCTTTTATCCTAGAGTTTGTGTCATGTGGGGCGCTGCGTACAGGCGCGGGTCGCGCGCCCAGGGGCAGCAGCCGACGGCCACAGCTGGCGAGGCATGATCGGGACAAGGAGTCCTGATCCTACGTTGGTTCCTAGAGTCCAGGAGTAGTTAGTTTCCTAGTTTGTTAGGAGTCCAGGAGTAGTTAGTTTCCTAGTTTGTTAGAAGCCCATAAGGCCTTTATATATCCTGTAATCTGCACCCTTGGACGCAGGCAATAAATCATTATCTCCTACCTCCTCCTCTACTCCTAATCTCTTCTCCTGCACCATTGAGCAGTTAGGCAAAAACCCTAGCGCTCCTATCAACCGAGACTACGAACTACGTAGTCGAGGTCCTGCTGTCTTGGGCACCGAGGTCCTTGACAACTTGGTATCAGGTTCCAGGCGATCCTCTTCCTCGTCCGCGCTCCATCCGCAGCCCGCCGCCACCCCTGCGTCCGCGCCAAGCACACCTCCATCGCCACCATCCGCCGCCGCCTCGGTCACTTCCGGCATGGCAGAACCAACCACCGCTGATCTGGCCACGATGATCGAGGCCTTGACTGCAACGGTGGCGTCCCTGCAGACGTCCGTCGCCGCGCTCCAGAAGGACAAGTCCACCTCCTCGTCGAGCGCTGCCGGCGCCCACGATGGGCAACACCACAATGATCGCCCGCCCCGGTTTCAGAAGATGGACTTCCCCAAGTTCGACGGCAAGTCAGATCCGCTCGCTTTCCTCAACAGATGCGAGTCCTTCTTCCATCAACAACGGATCGCCGAGGAGGAAAAAGTCTGGATGGCGTCCTACAACCTTGAGGGTTCTGCCCAGCTGTGGTACATGCAGGTCCAGCGTGACGAGGGCACTCCGCCGTGGCGCCGCTTCTCCGAGCTGCTCAACCTCCGTTTCGGGCCACCTCTCCGCGCTAACCCGCTGGGCGAACTAATGGCGTGCAAGCGCACAACGTCCGTAGTTGACTTCCAGGAGCGGTTTGAGGCGCTCCTCCCCCGGGCAGGCATCTTATCAGAGACACAGAAGGTTCAGATCTTCACCGCGGGACTCCAGCCACCCCTCAGCCTCGACGTGGAAATCCACAACCCGCAGTCCCTCGCCGTCGCCATGAGCCTCGCCCGCAAGTTGGAGCTGCGCGACCAGTGCGCGCTCACCTCCGCGCCACCGGTGCGTTTTCAGCAGAAGAGCATCCTGCCGGCGCCCGTACCACGCCTCGCGCCCCCCGCACCGGCTCTACCAGCCGCACCCCCTGCTCCTAGTCTGCCGGAAGGGCGCCCAATCAAACGCCTGTCACAGACAGAGATGGAGGAACGCCGTCGCCTGGGCCTATGCTTCAATTGTAATGAGAAGTTTGGCAGGGGCCACAACCGCGTTTGCCAGCGCATCTTCCTCCTCGACCTGGCGCCGGACGACGACGACGACGACACGGCCTCCGCCACCGCTGATGCCTCGCCGGCTGACCCTCGGATCTCGCTCCACGCGATCTCCGGCGTGCGCACGAGCGAGACCATGCAGATGCATGTCACCCTCGGGGGTGTCTCCCTCCTCGCCCTGATCGACTCAGGCTCCACCCACAACTTCATCGCCGAGGAGGCGGCCGCTCGTGCTACACTGCCATCCCCCACCACCGAGAAGATGCGTGTCACGGTGGCCAACGGCGAGCGTGTTCCGTGCCAGGGCGCATACCGCGCCGTCTCCTTCCGCATCGACCAGGAGGAGTTCTCGGAGGATTTCCTCGCCTTGCCGCTCGCAGGCTACGACGTCGTCTTGGGCACGCAATGGCTGGCGACGCTTGGACCGATCCTGTGGGATTTCCGCGCCCTCTCCATGACGTTCTGGCGGAGGGGCCATCGGGTCTGCTGGCGCGGCCTTGCCGGACCGGACGGGCCAGCCCTGCAATCATGCAATGGCCGCGATTTCCTCGACGCCATCCTCACCGAGTTTGACGGCATCTTCGCCGAACCCTCCGGCGTACCACCACTCCGCAGCCGCGACCACGGCATCACCCTGCTGCCCGGCTCCGCCCCGGTGGCCGTCCGTCCGTATCGCTACCCGGCCGCGCACAAGGACGAGCTGGAGCGTCAGTGCGCCGCCATGCTCGCCCAGGGCATCATCCGAGCAAGTCGTTCCGCATTCTCATCGCCGGTACTGCTGGTCCGCAAGCCCGACGGGTCCTGGCGCTTCTGCATCGACTACCGCGCCCTGAACGCCATCACCATCAAGGATGCGTTTCCAATTCCGATGGTGGACGAACTCCTCGACGAGCTCCGGCGCGCTCGTTTCTTCACCAAGCTCGACTTACGCTCCGGCTACCACCAGGTGCGGATGCGTGCGGAGGACATCCCAAAGACTGCCTTCCGTACCCACGACGGCCTCTACGAGTTCCTGGTGATGCCGTTCGGCCTCTGCAACGTGCCGGCGACGTTCCAGGCACTCATGAACGATCTGCTGCGGCCGTACCTGCGCCGTTTCGTTCTCGTCTTCTTCGACGACATCCTCATATTCAGCGAGTCGTGGGCCGATCATCTTCGCCATGTGCGCACCATCTTTACCGTACTGCGCCAGCACCGGCTCTTCGTCAAGAGGTCCAAATGCTCGTTCGCCGTCGAGTCGATCTCCTACCTGGGTCACACCATCTCCGCGGCCGGAGTGGCCATGGATCCGGAAAAAGTGCAGGCCGTGGCCGACTGGCCGCAGCCTCGCTCGGCGCGCGCGGTTCGGGGGTTTCTCGGTCTTGCAGGGTACTACCGCAAGTTTGTCAAGGAGTTTGGCGTGGTCGCCGCGCCCCTGACGGCCCTGCTTCGCAAGGACGGCTTCTCATGGTCGCCGGAGGCGGCAACAGCTTTTACCGCCCTCAAGACGGCGGGCACCACGGCTCCCGTGCTCGCATTGCCCGATTTCACACGGCCGTTCATCGTCGAGTGTGACGCGTCTACATACGGTTTCGGGGCCGTCCTTCTCCAGGATCAGCACCCGGTGGCTTTCTTTAGCCGGCCGGCCGCGCCTCGTCACCGTTCTCTGGCGGCATATGAACGGGAACTCATTGGCCTGGTGCTCGCTATTCGCCATTGGCGACCGTACCTCTGGGGGCGCCAATTTGTGGTAAAAACTGACCACTACAGTCTCAAATTCCTCCTTGACCAGCGCTTGGCAACCATTCCGCAGCACCACTGGGTCGGCAAACTACTGGGGTTCGATTTCACTGTGGAGTACAAGGCCGGTAGTACAAACACGGTGGCGGATGCCCTTTCCCGCCGCGACACGGAAGAGACGGGGGTCATGGTTATATCTGGTCCTCACTTCGACTTCATCGACCGCCTACGGCACGCTTCGTCCACCGACCCAGCACTCGTCGCGTTGCGCGAGGATATCACGGCAGGCGCTCGGCAGCTGCCGTGGGCGCTCTCCGACGGCCTCGTCACTTTTAACGGCCGCCTCTACATCCCGCCAACGTCTCCACTACTCCAGGAGCTTCTCACCGCAGTGCACGATGACGGACACGAAGGCGTCCTGCGCACGCTGCATCGTCTCCGCCGCGACTTCCACGCACCTAACCTTCGCAAGACGGTGCAGGAGTATGTCCGCGCCTGTGGTACTTGCCAGCGGTACAAGTCCGAGCACTTGCACCCCGCCGGTCTGCTGCTGCCACTGCCGGTGCCCACGGCCGTGTGGACTGACGTCGGCATCGATTTCGTAGAAGCGCTCCCTCGTGTGGGCGGGAAGTCTGTTATCCTCACCGTGGTGGATCGCTTCAGCAAGTACTGCCACTTTGTGGCGCTGGCCCACCCGTACACGGCGGAATCAGTGGTGCAGGTGTTCTTCGCTGAGATTGTGCGTCTCCATGGCGTCCCGCAGTCCATGGTCTCTGACCGCGACCCCGTCTTCACCTCGGCTTTTTGGCGGGAGCTCATGCGCCTCACCGGGACCAAGCTGCACATGACGACGGCGTTTCATCCACAGCCGGATGGCCAAACGGAGGCTGCTAACAAGATCATTGTGATGTACCTCCGTTGTCTCACCGGGGATCGTCCCAGGCAGTGGCTCCGATGGCTTCCCTGGGCCGAGTACATATACAACACCGCCTACCAGACATCAACCCAAGAAACTCCGTTCAAGCTTGTGTATGGCCGTGACCCTCCCACTATTCGCTCTTACGAGCCGGGCGATACACGGGTGGCCGCAGTGGCCAGGAGCATGGCGGAGCGCGACGAGTTACTCGCAGACGTCCGCTATCGTCTACAGCAGGCACAAGCGGTCTACAAGTCCTACTACGACAGACGCCATCGGGACATTCGGCATGACGTGGGCGATTGGGTCTGGCTTCGTCTTCGCCAGCGCGCCGCGTCCTCTCTCAACCTGCCAACCAGGGGCAAGCTCAAGCCACGCTTCTATGGGCCGTACCGCATTTCAGAGGTCGTCAACGACGTGGCCTACCGCCTTGAGCTTCCGGCACGCTCGCGCCTCCATGATGTGTTCCACGTGGGCCTCCTCAAGAAGTTCTTCGGCACGCCTCCAACTGCACCACCGGGATTGCCTCCGATCCACAACGGGGCGGCTGTTCCAGAACCGGAGCGCGTGACTCGTGCACGACTAGCACGCGGCGTTCGCCAGCTGCTCGTCCACTGGAAGGGTGAAGCAGCATCATCAGCTACATGGGAGGATCTTGACAGTTTCGTCGAGCGCTACCCCGCTTTTCAGCTCGAGGACGAGCTGCTCGTCGAGGGGGGGAGAGATGTCATGTGGGGCGCTGCGTACAGGCGCGGGTCGCGCGCCCAGGGGCAGCAGCCGACGGCCACAGCTGGCGAGGCATGATCGGGACAAGGAGTCCTGATCCTACGTTGGTTCCTAGAGTCCAGGAGTAGTTAGTTTCCTAGTTTGTTAGGAGTCCAGGAGTAGTTAGTTTCCTAGTTTGTTAGAAGCCCATAAGGCCTTTATATATCCTGTAATCTGCACCCTTGGACGCAGGCAATAAATCATTATCTCCTACCTCCTCCTCTACTCCTAATCTCTTCTCCTGCACCATTGAGCAGTTAGGCAAAAACCCTAGCGCTCCTATCAACCGAGACTACGAACTACGTAGTCGAGGTCCTGCTGTCTTGGGCACCGAGGTCCTTGACAGTTTGTGTTTATATCCACCTCAGTCATAATTTTTTTGCGTTCCGTGCTATCAATATGTGCTGCGAACCTCAATAACAGGATAATTACCTTGCTAAAGATAGACAGACTGCATAGCTCCAGGGGATTTAGGTAGACAAAGTTGAGGTGCGTGAGGATATTTTGAAGACATTAAATTGATTTATCTTGCTTGCTTCAAAAATAGATAGTTTGCAATTGGCATCCAACATTGAAAATACGCTGGATTCATGGAAGGGAA
This sequence comes from Triticum urartu, assembly GCF_056163025.1. Taxonomy (NCBI): domain Eukaryota; kingdom Viridiplantae; phylum Streptophyta; class Magnoliopsida; order Poales; family Poaceae; genus Triticum; species Triticum urartu. The sequence continues at coordinate 232,612,156 of NC_141877.1, forward strand.
CGGGGGGATATATTGGCAGAACTCCAGAACCTTCCCCCTTTGCTAATTTCTACCAGTCTCTCAGACTATCACTGGTAAATATACAAAAGCAGGCCATTGGGTGTGGTTGGTAGACAGCAAATTCTTCTTATAATTTTCAACCCCAGTTTTGTGCTAAATATTGACCATGCTCATCATTTTCATCTTTTGTGCATAATGCAGTTAGGGATCTTTACCTACTTGCGATGGTTGATAATGATCTAGAGATTATTACCATGGGTGTTTTTTCATTTGTGCGGAATGGTTTCTGATTCATAGTTTGTTGGGCTTGTCTGCCTTGTCTTAGATTCTCATAATATATGGGCCCTATGTCTTTCTGCTTATCTCTTATCATAGATATGCTGTTATGTGGTGTAGTGTTGTACTGGAGATGTTTTCATCGGGGTCGTATAGCAATATATGTTATTTGATGTAGGGCAAACCCCCGTAGACACTTCTGAGGTTAATGGCAATGAAGGTAAAGTTGTGGGATAAAACGCATACCTCGTAGACACTTCTGAGGTTATCGGCCTTGCTTCTGGTGAAGGTGTCAAAAAGGATGTGTGTGTGTGTGCGCGCGTGCAGGGGGGATGTAGAGATACTTGTCATGATTGCTGTAGGCGTCCGAGGTCCGAAGCCGGCGAAGATGGCCAACTACCACGTGATGTACTCGTAGCCACAAGTTTCTGTCAAGCCCAAAGGTTCTGGGAGGTAGAGGCTTTGAGGGTAGGGCCGGAGGCTTTAGGGCGCATTGACCTTGGTCACCTTGGTTGTTGATGGAGATGATGACCGAATGATAGAGGGCAAGCTGTTAGGGTGGCCTGGCCTTCACTATTGGAGAGGGATTCGAGGAGGAACACGAAGAACAAGTGGGGAAACAAATGGAATCGCAAGGGGAAACACACACAAGTAAGATCCACTACCAAGTATGCTCTCATATCAGAAGTCAATACAAGAGAAACCTCAAGATCCAAGAAGGAAACAAAGAAAAGAAAATAACACCTGGATAGTTCATCCCCAAATCCGAAGGAAGAGTAGGTCTTGAATACCTTGGGAATCTTCTCCAATGGAGGTCTTGATCACTCCAATGGAGTCTTCTCCACAAGGGAGGCCTTGGTTTCCATGGGGAGAGGGTATGTTGGGCAAAGTTCTCTCAAGCTCTCATTGTATCCTTTGCTAACCCTAGATGTAAGGAGTACGGTTTATATATTCTAGGTATGAAGAGGTAAGTAGGTGGGGAAAAAGGTACATGGGCACATGCCCTTTCTCATTGCGCGCAGGCAGGTCGGAGGGTCTGGGCTTAATAGAACGTGGGCAAAGCTGTGCGCCAGGGAGGCCAAAGGTTCCAGGGCTGTCCGAAGGCTTTGGGTCCTGGAGGTTCTGGGGTACTTTCGGGCTTAACAGATGTTGCATCGCAGTGCACAGAGTTCGGCGGCTTGAAGGTTCCATGGTTAGTAGGGGCTATCTTCTTGGTTCTCTTCAGAGATTCTCAGCTTCTTCTTCAATTCCTTGTTCTATGGTTGTGGTTCTTCCTTGGTACTTCTTCTGTGTCATCATCATAGTACCTAAGCACACAGAGAGTTCCAGATTGAGGTAGTAGCCATGTCTCATTCAAATGCATAGGAAGCTCATGGAGGAGTAGAGTCACCTTAGTTTCAATAACCCCTCGGAAGTTGGTTTAGCGATTGCTAAGGCGCGACGTCTCGCACGTTCGTAGTCGGATCGTCAAGGTCGACTCCCACAGAAAACGATAGCCACCATCTCATCGAAACATCGGGACACCTTTGCCTCTATCAAGACCGCTTACGGATCCCCACCTTGATAGAGGCAAAGGTGTCCCGATGTTTCGATGAGATGGTGGCTATCGTTTTCTGTGGGAGTCGACCTTGACGATCCGACTACGAACGTGCGAGACGTCGCGCCTTAGCAATCGCTAAACCAACTTCCGAGGGGTTATTGACCACGCCGGAGCACGATCAACCTGACCACGAGGGCCTGTTTCCTGCGAGCAAACGAAGAACAAGCAAGAAACTGAGATTGCAATCTGGATATTGCGAATATAAGATGAAAGCTTTATTGATCAAGGTGGGGTTCTGTGACGTCTTGGTCTGGTCGTTGGACACAAACGAAGTACGCGAAGTTGCAGCTATGGCGAACTTTTAATCTAAACAAAACCCAAGGAAAAAGCTACTAGATGGATCTACTTATATAGGAGCAAGGGGTGGCGGCCAAGGAGGTGGGAGGACGTCCCAAGGCAGCCTAAAACTAACCCTAGGTCGTACAAGGCTCATGGGCCCAAGTGGAGGTGATGCAACACCTTTGGGCTTGTAGTTTGACTCAGATTCTGCTGCAACGTCAGATTGTTTCGTCCGTAACTCAACGCTCCGGACGAATTTGAAGATGAATCCAATTGGGTTGGAAAGAGCATGAAATCTAGTTTACAACAAAAAAAGAATCACCCAATTCGGAGTCCGTATGAAAAAGTTGTTGGCGTTTTGAGTCAGGTATGTCTGTGCAGTCCGAATCTGAATCCAGAACGTGAGAGACTTGGACTCTATCTTCTCTTGGCCCAAAAGTGACGTGAGAGGACTTTTTGAACACAACCTAAACTTCTCCTTTTCCCTTATCTTCATATGTGGATTGTACAAATGTCCCATACACCTACAATTAGACAAAACACAAAAGTGTGTGAAGTATTTTTGTTCTGGATAACATAAATAGATTATTGAATAGTTTGCATTAGAAATCACCTGACAAATATGCATGTATGCAATATTTTTGGTCGTATCCAAGGTAGTCATGTCCTCATCATCCTCCCCTTTTTGAAAACAAAGCCGTCCTCGGCGTTGCTTAATCTGAAATGTGGCTAACAAAAGAGACAAGGTGTACATGTGGTATATGTATATGTCATCCAGTTTAACTTCCCTTGATTTTTGCACATATGTCACATGTATACATGACTAACTTTCATTGTTCATAAAATCTAAAGCCAAAAAATTATCACAATAAGTAGAAGGCATGAAAATATTGCAACTCAGTTTGCACATATAAGTGAAGCTCTTATTCACTTCAAAAGATTGGCAATGTTCATCATTAAACCATCCTAACTTCGATGAATAAACCTTACTTGCATCAAATTTACATGCTACAACATGCTTAAATAAGCAAACATGCAATAAGTCATTGGACACAGAATCATCATCAAGATTAGAGGTCATATCAAAATTATTAAACATTGGTTCTTTTGCATCAACAGTTAATTCAATGGGTGCACTCAAAATTGTTGATATTTCAGTTGTTTGATCACATGACGCATTCATGACAGTAACAAGAGTCTCTAAAATAGGTGGTGTGCTCAAATCAACAGGTAACTCAACACATGATGCATTCAAGTTAACTAGGCATGCTTCATTCTCATGTGAAGTTATATCATCAAGACCTTTACTGTTACCTCGCAGAGATGTAGCTGATGTAGGTACGGACATTGACAATGTACCATACTCTTGAGATGATATCGCACTCACAATCCGAGGTGGGGCTGCTCTAGTAGGTGCAATAGTGGAGTAACCAACCGGCGGTGGTGAGCATGAACGAGAATAGTAGTTGTTGTAGTCACCCAATGCATCCTCCTGTATTTGTCTCTCAAAGGTACAAGCACGGACATACATACCAGTAATGCAACGAGGAATGTACTGAAATCTTGCCTGAATATCATGGTTCAAACCACCAAAAAATCTATTCATTGTATCATCCTCAGATTCTTCTATGTCACAATGATGCATATAAGATTTGAACTCTTGGTAGTAAGCATGAACAGTGTTACTGCCTTGTTTTAATTGCTCCAATTTGCGACGCAATTCACGACGATAGTAAGGAGGAAAAAATTGTTGTCTCATTACAACTTTCAAAACTTTCCAAGTTGTGGGTTGGTTATCAATGTTTTTCTTACAATGTACATTCCACCAAACAGAAGCAAAAGCAGTAAATGCTCTAATTGTAGCTCGTACTCTCTCAAGTTCAGAAAAATCATGGTGACTAAAAACTTGTTCTACTTCAAGCTCCCAAGCTAGATAAATAGCAGGATTAAATCTACCCTCAAATGATGGTAAAGAGATAACCTGACCATATGCTTGTGTGTGTTGTCCCAACTCTCGTGATGGTGAAGATGTGTCCGTCATCCAAGAACTTCTATCTCTGGAACCTGTCATGATTAGTAGAAACAAGAACCAAAATTCGAGAATAATGTTCCTATGAACTACTAGGATGTGGCTGTAAAGTGCTCACAGTAAAGCAAATATCAATATCTTACAAGTTCTTACCATGCGGCAGGTGGTGACAGGCAACCAGCGGTGTCAAATAACTCCGAAGATTGTGTAAAACGATTGCCAGGGGAACGTACGTATACACGGTGTAGAAATATGTGGAGCTGGGTTGGCTATATATGGTAACAAAAGATTAGCAATAATCAATTCAGAGATGCAATGTTGAATAAACGCTCAACGACGGTACTGTGCTGGTCCTAGGCTAGACCAAAAGTAGAGACGCGAGCCTAGAACACTAATGAGGTCACGTCGTAGCACAACTAGCATCAATAAAGGATATGAAGTAGCTCTGCACAGCAAGATATAAGTGAAGATCACAATAGCAGTAGACCTATTTAGAAGCTGATGTTGAGGTGCCAAATACTGAACTAGCTTCTGCAACTATTTAGATGCGGCTCGTCGCTACCTTTCATTTGAGTACTTGCGGAGCCAAAACAGAATTCATACGAGGAAGTTATGCCTGTTTTACTGAACAGTGCACAAAACAGATTCCAATCCGAATTCAACTACGAGATTGAGTCTAGATAGATCCGAATTTTGTTTTTTTTTCTCCTCTTTTTTTTCTCACACTTATTTTTTCTTTTCCTTTCTTTTTTTTTCTCTGACTTTTTTTTTTACTTTTTTTTCTCTCGTTTTTTTTCTCTATCTTTTTTTCTCTCTCCCTCTTTCCAAAACAAACTAGATAAGATGTAGATTGGATCAAGCGAAGATGGGAACGATCTCAACTATGATTATGACAATGAACGGTGGGTAGCACGTGGAGGAAATTGATGGATGGGTGGTGGACAGCGGAAGGGATAACGATGCAGCAGCGACGTGACTAATGTGAACAGAACTCGAAACTCTAAACGACCTAGACACTAAGACCAGCAACTCGACACGACGATGCAACCGATAATTCAACTATGCAAGCAATGAAAAGAAAATTGCAAAGGCTCAGACTGGCTTGGACAAAGGATGAATAGATCTAACTCTTTTTTGTGGATTTTTCTTGGACAATAGGTAAGAAAATAAATCTAATCTAGGAAAACTGGAAATTCTCACCGAGCAACCTGAAAACTGATACCACTAGATAGAGGCAAAGGTGTCCCGATGTTTCGATGAGATGGTGGCTATCGTTTTCTGTGGGAGTCGACCTTGACGATCCGACTACGAACGTGCGAGACGTCGCGCCTTAGCAATCGCTAAACCAACTTCCGAGGGGTTATTGACCACGCCGGAGCACGATCAACCTGACCACGAGGGCCTGTTTCCTGCGAGCAAACGAAGAACAAGCAAGAAACTGAGATTGCAATCTGGATATTGCGAATATAAGATGAAAGCTTTATTGATCAAGGTGGGGTTCTGTGACGTCTTGGTCTGGTCGTTGGACACAAACGAAGTACGCGAAGTTGCAGCTATGGCGAACTTTTAATCTAAACAAAACCCAAGGAAAAAGCTACTAGATGGATCTACTTATATAGGAGCAAGGGGTGGCGGCCAAGGAGGTGGGAGGACGTCCCAAGGCAGCCTAAAACTAACCCTAGGTCGTACAAGGCTCATGGGCCCAAGTGGAGGTGATGCAACACCTTTGGGCTTGTAGTTTGACTCAGATTCTGCTGCAACGTCAGATTGTTTCGTCCATAACTCAACGCTCCGGACGAATTTGAAGATGAATCCAATTGGGTTGGAAAGAGCATGAAATCTAGTTTCCAACAAAAAAAGAATCACCCAATTCGGAGTCCGTATGAAAAAGTTGTTGGCGTTTTGAGTCAGGTATGTCTGTGCAGTCCGAATCTGAATCCAGAACGTGAGAGACTTGGACTCTATCTTCTCTTGGCCCAAAAGTGACGTGAGAGGACTTTTTGAACACAACCTAAACTTCTCCTTTTCCCTTATCTTCATATGTGGATTGTACAAATGTCCCATACACCTACAATTAGACAAAACACAAAAGTGTGTGAAGTATTTTTGTTCTGGATAACATAAATAGATTATTGAATAGTTTGCATTAGAAATCACCTGACAAATATGCATGTATGCAATATTTTTGGTCGTATCCAAGGTAGTCATGTCCTCATCATGCGTGTTGTGATTATCTAATAGACGGTGGGGAAGCTGACTGTCCTAGGGAGAGAGGAGAGGGAGGTCTGGGAAGGAGAAATGAGTCGGCACCGCCATGTGGCGATTTGTTTGCCAACTTGGCACTGATAGACTGACCGCACCAATCAGAAACTTTTGTCAATGTGTCATTAGACAACTACCAGTGCGATTCACAATGCTCTGCCCCTGAACTGCTAGTTTTTTGATTAAAAAAAATCTCAAAAGTGGTATTCCGTTAACCAAGCCCCAAATGTGGTAGTTTCATGTAATTTACTCAAGAACACAAGGGTAGCCATCAAATGGTAGTGTCCTCTTGGTGTTTTGTTTCCCAGTTATTATTGGTTGCCCACTAAACCTTCATAGTTTGAAATTGTAGGTGGAGTACTATTTCAGTGATATAAACCTGGCCACTACGGAACATCTGATGAGATTTATTAGCAAGGATCCTCAGGGATATGGTGAGTTGCATATCTATACCTGGATCTACCTTTTTTGGTAACTTGGGATATATATTTAGATGGATCTGTTGATGTGTTTGTGTCAGTAGTCTGTTGCTTCAAATCCAGTCACAGTATTGGGAGTAGACATTTTTCATGGAAGATTTACGACAGCATTATATTCATCTTGCTGCTTCGCTTTGCCAGAAACAGTAGTCAACATGTTTCTTCTATGTAGACATGCTTTCTCTTAGATACGCTGATTCATATTGGCTGCACTATAACGATGTGTTTTTCATTTGCTTAACTTACTTGGTAAGCATAATTTGTCATAAGGTATGTCTTGCATCTTTGGTCCAAATCATACGGATATGTTATTTAGGATCTTCCAACTGACATTATGTGGGGGATATCGGGTGAGTAACATGTTCTTTCACTGAATGCAGTGCCAATATCAGTTATTGCTGGCTTCAAGAAAATAAAAGCTTTAGTGCATAATAACCCAATGCTTGCTGCAGCTCTTCGTACCTCGTCAAAACTTGTAAGTTTATCCAATCCCCATTCTACAAAGATACATACAGGTTGTTTTAGCAATGTCTTCTCTTTCATTAGAGAGGAGTAAAATATCAGCAACTATTTACTTACATTCTTAGCATATATAGTACATTCATGTAATTGCTTAAAACCTTTACATCGTAGGTTGTTAGTGGTGATGGAAAAAGAGTAAAACGCCGACATCCATTTACTGAATCTGATATGCAGGAGTTCCAGGTATTCATGAATGTTTCTGCATTCATATGTTGTTCCATTTTGTAATATTAGATAATGGACGCCGATTCATTTGGCTCACTCTCTCTTGTAGTCCCGAATTGTAGTGGCAGAAAATCTTCCTGGTGATCCTTCTTACCAAAATCTTATGAAGATCTTTTCAGCTGTTGGCAGGTATGTGTCATTACAACATGCAACCCCCATCCCCACACCCTGAAAAAGAACAGTAGAAATACTAACATATGTACTAAGAAATTTTTTCATGTTTCAGTGTGAGAACAATTCGTACTTGCTATCCTCAGACTCCAAATGGTCCTGGTCCTGCTACTAATAGATCTGCCAAGCTAGATATGCTGTTTGCCAACAAGGTAATCGTGATTTCAGTGCTTTTTAATAATGTTGTGGGGAATCGAGCATTATTACCTTGCAGGTTCTTATGATTTTATTCCTAATGCATAAGCTTTGGTCTTCATTTCTGTTCTATAACTTCAGGTCCTGATTTAATACCAAATAATTAACACTCAAGTGTACATTAGGATGGAGATTTGACCCTTGCATCTAGGACTGTTCTAACATTTTTTGCATTGGCTCCAAATCGTGTAACAGATGGATGTGCCTATGTTTTGGGAACGTCGCAAAGCTCTCAACATTGCTCATTGCAACCATTTTGCTCTGTAGATGGGCCTACTGTAATGGCCAAAAAATAGTGTGACCTGAACTTGCCTTGTGGATCTGTGGAGCACAATAGTTACTAGATCATGTCTCCTTGTTGGCAGGGAGCTTATTAAAGGTTTTGAGGGTTGCTGTGTCCACAGTAAAAACTGTGTTAGTACTAACATGATCATTGCAATCATTTTGAGAATTGATTATGAATCTTCTGGTGCTATTTTGTTATCCAACCCCTACTAACACCTTTGTTACCATGAATATAACACCCCAGAACTCTGGGCACTATTGCTGCTATCAAAATCAGAATGCTTACCCCTTTGATAAAACAAAACAGGAATGCATCTAGGGAATAAACAAAATATAATTGATGCACAACAAGCACTGTCCTTATAATTATAACACAATAAAGTAACAACTTTTTGTGTAAGCATGACACACTATCTTCAGTTCTTGTCTGAAGTACTAAGGCCGGTTTCAGCAGTCTTTAACACAAGAATTGCGAGTCGAGCTAAGGTTGAGACTCATAGACTAATCGTGGCTAGTCTAGACTACTGCTGGACTAGTCGACATGGTACTATAGTACTCAACTTACAGTACTCAATTACTAAGGCCGGTTTCAACTGTCTCCCTTGTTATATTGTACGCCCTTCGTCTTAAAATAAGTGTATAGTTGAGACACCTATTTTGGGGCGGAGGGAGTACAATATAATAAGGGAGAGGAACACAGCAGCAGAGGAGGACAGCAAGGGAGGAACACAGCGGCAGAGGGGCAGATCCAGGGGAGGTGTAGAACCAATGGAGGTAGAGGAGCGGAATGCTCCTGACCACCGCTGGGGGTGGCGGTGGCCTGGTCCCAGGAGGCTGGAAAGCTAGGGTTGCATTTTACCCCTCCTGCGGGCTGCTGACTTATTGAAAGTGCTAGTTATTGACTAGAGGGGGGGGGGGGTGAATAGGCGTTTTTTATGATTGTCTTCGAAACATGCAATGTCTTCGAAGATGCGAAAGCAAAACAGTAATTAAACAGGATACATCGAAAGATAAACTACACTAGGTATGCTGGCATGTCAACACAATTGAAGTGAGAAGCGTAGACATACACAAACAAGGCAGCACAAAATGTAGATGAAGTTAATGTGAAGACAAAGATGTACATAGAGAGAAAGATCCGCAAATCTTGCCAAATTACTCGGGTAAGTCTTTAAGGAAGACTTCCAAACCTTCACAGACTTCGTTCACCGGCAATCCACAATGACTCTTGGATGCTCAGAACGCGATGCGACGCCTAACCGGCTGAAGATGACAGTCTTCAAGTGTAACAAGTCTTCGGTTCACGTGGAACAGAAAGGCTTCAGTGATGCTCAATCACTTCGGGCTCTGAGTGTTTTGGATTTATCCTCGCAAGGAATCTCTCTCAAAGGCTTTGGAGGTGGGTTGCTCTCAAATGACAACAGCCGTGTAATAAGTCGGAGCAGCCACCAACTAATGGTGGAGGGGGTGGGCTATTTATAGCCAGGAGGCAACCCGGCATGATATGACCGAAATGACCCTGGGTCATTGGCCAACCGACACGTGTCCAACGGTCAGTCGGATTTCAAACACATGCGGCAGCTTTACTTGAGTATACAATTATCTAAGTAGTTTTATCAATCACCAATACATATACGTACTTGAAGCTTAGCTCTGGAAGCACCTCCAAATCCTTTTTTTTTCTATATTATACCTCCAAATCTTTCATCAGGACACGTCGTTTTCTTCATAACTGTCTTTAAACATGTTCATATTGCATAATTTGTGTCAATGTATAAAACCTAGAAAAGAACCAAACAATTATTCCCTCTGTCCGTGTTTATTGGGCCTGAGAGCCAAAGCGCAAAGATCAAGGAAGAGCAATAAATCTCCTAAATTACCCCGTAATTGCCCTATTAATTAGGGATGCTAACCACCCCAACGCATGCATTGACTACGGCATGCATGTCCAATCAAATAGGACCGTGCGCTGCGTTCCATGGAGTGACTCGGGAAACCGGGGTATAACTGACTTGGTATTATATTGAGGACTTAAAAATAGGGACAATCTTTGGTGGCTCTTGGGCCCAATAAACCCGGACGAAGTATGTGGTTTACAGTTAATACAGTTGGCACACACGAGTACAAAAAAATACAGAATTGTTTTTGCAAATTGAGGAATCCCAGAACGCTCATGTTACATATTCTGATTCGTATTTCTTCCATGTGAGACCAGTGACCTCAGATCATCCCGGACTTATGTGCTGGAATAGCTTTGTTATGAGTTGAAGCAGCCTCAGCTACTATTCCTACTAAGGAGGAGTTGCCTTTTTCAATTCCCTCCCTTTTGCAGGGCTTAAAAGGAATGAGCTAGATCGCAGGTATTTGGATACGAGGTAGTAGCGAGGTCTAGTCGAAGCGGTGCGAAAGTGTACAAAGGCGAGTCTCACTTTAATGAGCCAAATACGAGTTTAGGTACTATGAATATAAGTGTCTCTGAAACCCATGAAATTGCATAAGTTGTCAGATATGTTAAAATCCTAGATATCTCTCAGCAGATAGATCTGTAGTAAAAAGGTTTAAAATGTCACTTACAATAGCCCTGATCAATCTAATCAAATGGACTAAAGACCTCCCTTTTGTTGTCAGGGATTGTTCTAGTTGCATTTACAACACTGGCCACAGAGTAATCTGGACAAACAGTGTCCATATGTTTCATTTGTATGGCCTCACAGATTCACAATACTAAGCCGTAAGATCTTCCAGTCCACCTAATGGGTCATACAGAATTTGACGTAGGCATCCAGAGGTCTCATTTGGTTGTTTCAATATAGTCAACAATTGAAAAAGGTGCAATATGTTTATTATTTGAAAATCTGTCATGTTCCCAATAGTTTTGTGTATACTTTTGTGTTTGCAGTAGTTCATATTCATTCCCTTGCTAACAAATTGTATTTTTCGTTGGAACTAGCTGCATGCTTTCGTGGAGTATGAGACTCATGAGGATGCTGAGAAGGCAGTATGTGTACTACATGATTTTGAATTCCGAAGCACAATGTTTGTGCTGTGTTTTGCCTTGATGTTGGTTGATTTGATGCAGATTCTGGAGCTGAATGATGAAAGGAACTGGAGAAATGGGCTTAGATCACGGCTGCTGAATACTTGCATGGTAGACACACATACTGGGATCGGCTATTCATATATTGTCTCTAGTTTACCACTGATATATTTAATGTTAATATGTGCACTTGTGTTTATCTGTCATATAATATATAAGTGATAAGCTGATATACTCGGTTAAAAGCTTCTTTAGATTGTGTGTACTTGTGCCCTAGTGCTTGTGTTCAAATCGGCCTCAGCAATTAGTTTTGCTTTTGCTGATATATATATATACAAAACGATAGTTTTGCTTTGCTTGCCAATGACTTACTATTGTGTCAACAACCTCGTCACCATCTGTAATCAACTGTTACAGTTTATGTTCTCTATTTGGGTATCAGTAGTGAACGTCAATATACTTGATGTTTGTTGTTTCACAAAATCAATGTGGTAACTTCTGCAAAAGAAGTATATCAAATATGTATGTCAGTATGTCATGGATTGCTATCTACTCCCTCTGATCCATAATAAGTGTGGTTTTAGTTCAAATTTGAACTAAAACCACGACACATGGGTTGCTATCTACTCCCTCCGATCCATAATAAGTGTCGTGGACTAAAACCACGACACTTATTATGGATTGGAGGGAGTAATTCCAATGTACTCCCTCCGCCCCATAATGTAAGACGCCTTTTGACTCTAGTGTAGTGTCAAAAAACGTCTTACATTATGGGACGGAGGGAGTAACTTATAAATATGATGTTTCGGCATTCAGTATTAATATTTTTTTGGTATGATTTGGGTGTAGACAAAGGGTCCAGTAAAAGGGAAAACGGGAGGGCATGAAGGTGATGGAAATGGTGAGGAAGACGTCTCCACTTCAAACCAATCAAATGAGAGACAGCTTGAAGGATCCTTTCAACTGTCAGATGTATTGCCAGAGCACCTGGTAAGAAATCTTGGTGTAATCTACTTGACACAGCACATGCTTATTTAAAATTAAGTCTCACTTGGATGTGAGGTAAAAGTGTGATCATCTAAACCCCAGAAATATTATTCTTCCAAACTTAGACGCCAGGAAGTCGGGATTATTGAATTTCAGTAACCTTACCACCCTGATATTGTGCAGTTTGATGAGAACAACAGTGACAAGCAAGGTCCAAAGCGTGGCAAAGGTCGTGGGCGTTGCGGTAAAGGCCGAGGCCGTGGCTACAATCAACTGAACAACAATCATCATCACATTCACAATGCCAGCAACCATCACCAGGTTATCAACAGTCGTGGCAGCCATCCAGTCGGGATACCACCGAACACCCAGCTTATCATGGTCGAGCAGCTACTACCTGTGGCAAACAAACAACCTCCTGGCCCACGTATGCCTGATGGCACTCGTGGTTTCGCCATGGGCAGGGGGAAGCCATCATCAGCTTCTTGCACTGTCGAGCTTTAAACCCATTGCTATGCTCTCATGTTGATATAGATGGTTTCGAACCTAACCTGTTTCTTGCATGGATGTGTGCTTTGGTATTTTTGGACTCCTCGTTGTGGACCAATGGTTGATCTCTTGTACTTGAAAACTGGAGGTGTGCCGGTGTGTGTCACGCGGTTATTGTAGTTCTACCTTTTAGGGGTTTGCTATTTCGTTAGCAAGGTGGAAAAAAATGACTGAAAAAGAAGTTGAAGAGTGGAATTCTAGATCCTTGTCGAGACTTTCGTGGTATGTGACTTAAAATTAGAGACGAAACGTCGAAAGGAGGCGCAAAGTATCTTCCTGTATGCTGCAGGGCTGGGCACATGAGATCGCCCTAGCCAGCCGCCGCCTACCCAAAAGCTAGGGTTTCTCTCCCTCTTGTTGGTGCTTTTGCCGGCCCGCCCCGTCTCCTGTGGCCTTAGTGTCATGGGGGCGGAGTGGATCCTGGCCCTTGCCGGTGGGAGGGTTTTGTTTTAGATTTTTTTTTCAAGATTTGTTAGGGTTTGTGTCCTATTCAGAAAGATGAGATGGCGGGGTTTCCTCGCCTAGCCTTGTTTTGATGATGCGTCTAGCATCGTCGGTGCGTGTGGAGGTGTGTCTTTGGTGGATTTGATCGGATCAGTTCGTCGTTCGTCTTTGTTCATGTGTCTTCAAGTTGGATCCTTCTTATCTACAATCTTCATCGGCGGCGGTTGTTATTCTGGTGATGTAGCGACTAGACCTTAAACGGTCCAATCTTTGTGCTCAGGTGTCATCCCTGGATCAGTAGTGCTGACATCACACAGTACTTGAAGGATTTATAACAGAGAAGCAATCACACACTTATTACATCGAGTGTCTCAAAAGAGAACTTATTACAATAAATATGGCTTAAGGCCATCTAATAACGATAACATCGGAAGGCTTGGAAGATAAGTGAGTCCATCAACTCCAACGGCATCACTGAGTATAGAACCACGACCTAAAAATACCTTAATCGTCGTCTGAAAAGTCTGCAACATTAACGTTGCAGCCCGAAACGGGTCAGCACATGGAATATGCTGGCAATGTAACACATAGAGAGCAATGAAAGAAATAGGCTATCCTATATGCATATCTGGCTGGTGGAAAGCTCGATGGTTACAGTTTTGCGTAAAGCCAATTTTTTCCTACTGCAACGGAATAGATTTTATTTAACTATCATGGTAGTTGTTAAACATTGAGAATGGTTGATAGCATTCTCAATCCCAATTAAGCATCATCATTAAACAAAACCCAACAAAATTAATTTTAGAGTAACATGTTGAGATTCACATGATAATCCAGGTACTAGATACTCAAGATGTCCATAACCGAGGATACGGCTAACCATGATTAGTTTATACACTCTGCAGAGGTTTGTGCACTTTTCCCCACAAGACTCGATCTCCTCCGTTGGGATTTTTTCACTACATGGTGTTTGAGAAACGGATGACCGAGACATAGTCTTTCAGAAGCGCTAGCACCTTACGATCGGGTAGACCGTTACACTTACTTTCCCCTACATCTGCTAGTCTACCATTGTAAGAGTTCGCACAACTTAGTCAACTATGCTAGAGCCCATAGTAGCTTGTGGCTGCACATGGAAGTTTCTACTATGAATAATCTCATGATCCCTTTGGGTCTGGGTGGCGGTCCAAAAGAAAACAGGCAATCGCTGGAATACCCAGGTGCCTCAATCCATCCAGATGTGTATTTAAGTTGCCACCTTAGATAAACCATTAATTTAACAATCTCACATCTGTCATGGATTCACTCACCCAATCCATGCCTACTAGCATAGCATGGCATAATAAGCAAACGTAGAAGTAACTCCCAAAGGTTTGATAATAACAGGTAATAGGTACTGCCTCAACTACTTCCCAAAGCCACAATTTAATTAGATCCTAAACAATGCAATGTGTGAGGATTGATCTAATGCAATAAAACTGGGTAGTAGGAGATATGATCAAAGTGTTACTTGCCTTGCTGATGATCCGCAAAACCTAACGATTCGAAGTAGCAAGCAGCGCACTCCGGGTACTCTATCGCAAACAAACAAGCATACAATAAGTACTCAACTAATGCACAGGTAAAACTCAAATAAGAGATCTAACCAGAAAGTTCAACTTAAGAACTCCGGTTGGCAAAAAGAATCAAATCGAACGAAGCAACGAAAGTCAAACGGCAAAAGAAATAAGCTTCGTTTACTATTCTGGATCTAGGGCAATTTTTACAGTGGCAAAAACTTGTTTGAGTTGGTTAAACGGAAAGAGGGTTTCGAGACGAAACTCCAGGCGCTTGAATCGCCTGATTCCGACAAACGAGCGAAAAATTAGACTAAAACAAAAAATGGAATGAATCGCGATCAGAAAAATCGCGGATTTAATCCAAGAAAAAGGGCGAACAGATTAAAGAACGATCGTTCGTTATCTGGATCTAATTGATGAACGTGTTCGTTAAAACGAACGAACGAGCGAACGCTCACTATTTAACTAAACCGAAAAAACCGATCTAACGAAAAAAACAGATCTAAGTTTTTTTTTAAAAACCGATCGGCTTTCTACATGAAAACCGAGGCAACGGCGTCTACCTCAGCGGCTCCAGCGAACGACGGCGGGGCAGCGGGGCGGCGGCGGCGCGGTGGCTAGGTTTAGGGTTTGGGGCAGCTCGGGCTGGGCAGGCCGGCTGGGCCAGGTGTCATGATCGGACACGGCCCGGTAGGTCGGTTCGGACTTTTTTTAAATAATTACGCTCAGAAAAAAAGGAATACTAAACGAACTCCAAAAATCCCGAAATAAATTTTCGCCGGCTTCTAAAATCAAGCCGCACAGGATGAACATTTATTTGGGGCCTAAATGCAATTTTGAAAAACGCGCATTTTTCCCTAATTCAAATAAAATAGCAAATAAAACCAAAATAAAATCTTATTTGATTTTTTTATTAAATCCTCAATATTTCTTTATTTTGAGAAAGTCATTTTATTCCCTCTCTCATATTTTTGTAATAGAAATAATTGAAGATAAAATAAATAAAATCAAATGATGCTATTTTCAAAATTTGAGAAAACTCAAATATGAAAATAACGAAATCCCCAACTCTCTCCAAGGGTCCTTGAGTTGCGTAGAATTTCTAGGATCAACCAGAATGCAATAAAATATGATATGCAATGATGATCTAGTATATAACATTCCAAATTGAAATTTTGGGATGTTACAAACCTACCCCCCTTAAGATGAATCTCGCCCTCGAGATTCGTGTTGGCTAGAAAATAGGTAAGGGTGGTCCTTCAACAATTCCTCCTCTCGCTCCCAGGTGGCTTCATCCTCCGTGTGATGGCTCCACTGAACCTTGCAAAACTTGATAACCTTGCCGCGGGTGACTCGACTGCCATACTCTAAAATCTTGACTGGTTTCTCCTCATAGGTCAAATCACTGTCCAACTGAATTGCTTCCAGTGACACTGTATCTCTCAGCGGTATATCAGCCATCTCTGCGTGGCACTTCTTCAACTGGGAAACGTGGAACACGTCGTGAACTCCTGACAATCCTTCGGGCAATTCCAACTTATAGGCTACTTCTCCCATACGCTCCAAAACTTTGTATGGGCCTACAAAACGTGACGCTAACTTTCCCTTAACTCCAAAGCGCTTAACTCCTCAAAGTGGTGATACTCGAAGATAAACTCGGTCTCCGACTTCGTAAACTGTCTCCTTGCGTTTAGAATCTGCATAACTCTTCTGTCTGGATTGAGCTAGCTTGAGCCTATCGCGAATCAATTTCACTTTCTGTTCAGACTCCTTTATCAGATCCGGTCCAAACAACTGGCGGTCTCCAACTTCATCCCATGACAATGGGGTCCTGCACCTCCTTCCGTACAAGGCTTCGAAAGGGGCCATCTTCAAACTGGATTGATAACTGTTGTTGTAAGAGAACTCTGCATATGGCAAATTCTCGTCCCAACTAGATCCGTAATCTAGCGCACAAGCTCTTAGCATATCCTCCAAAATCTGATTGACTCTCTCGGTCTGTCCATCTGTCTGTGGGTGGAAAGCTGTGCTAAACTCCAGTCTGGTACCCAAAGTTTCATGCAACTGATTCCAGAACTTTGAGGTAAATTGGGTTCCTCTATCTGATACTATCCTCCTTGGAACTCCATGCAGACATACGATTCTGGTCACGTATACCCTTGCCAACTTTGCACTGCTATAGGTAGTCTTCACTGGAATGAAATGAGCTACCTTTGTCAAACGATCGACTACAACCCATATCGAGTCATAGCCTGAACGTGTTCTGGGCAATCCTGTAATAAAATCCATGCCTAGCTTATCCCACTTCCATTCGGGTATCGGTAATGGCTGTAGCAATCCGGCTGGTTTCTGATGCTCTGCCTTTACTCTCTGACATACATCACAAACTGCTACATACTCCGCAACATCCTTCTTCATTCCGGACCACCAGAAAATATCCTTTAAATCCAAATACATCTTGGTATTTCCTGGGTGAATCGAATACGCTGAACCATGGGCCTCTTGTAAAATTAACTTTCTGATCTCCGAATCATTAGGCACATAAACACGGTCTTCAAACCATAAGGTATCGTGCTCATCCTCACGAAATCCCTTAGCTTTTCCTTTGCGCATTTTCTCCTTAATAGAAGCAATCTCCTTGTCAGTCTTTTGAGCTTCTCTGATCTTATCCATCAAAGTAGACTGAATCTCCAATGCTGCTACATAGCCTCTCGGGACTATCTCCAAACACAGCTCACGAAGATTCTCGGCTAACTCTCTTGGTAATTCTCCCATCATTAAGGTGTTGACATGACTTTTACGGCTCAACGCGTCAGCTACTACGTTAGCCTTTCCGGGGTGATAATGCAATTTCATATCATAATCCTTGATGAGCTCCAACCATCTCCTTTGTCTGAGGTTCAACTCCTTCTGTGTGAAAATACACTTCAGACTCTTGTGATCCGTGTACACCTCACATTGGTTTCCAATGAGAAAATGTCTCCAAGTCTTCAATGCATGCACTACGGCTGCTAACTCCAAATCATGCGTAGCATAATTCAACTCATGGGGCTTAAGCTGTCGTGAGGCATAGGAAACCACTCTTCCTTCCTGCATAAGCACTGCTCCAAGTCCTCGACGTGAAGCGTCGCAATACACTTCATAATCCTTGGTCTGATCTGGCAAGATCAATACTGGTGAGGTAACCAAACGTTTCTTTAACTCCTGGAAACTAGCCTCACATTCCTCGGTCCATATGAACTTGGTATCCTTTTTCAACAACTCCGTCATAGGCTTCGCAATCTTTGAGAAATTCTCAATAAACCTCCGGTAGTATCCTGCGAGTCCAAAAAAACTTCGGATCTCTCCAACTGTTGTTGGGGCTTCCCAATTGGTCACAGTATCAACTTTAGTGGGATCTACTGCTATACCTTCTCCGGATATAACGTGTCCGAGAAATCCAACTTCCTTCAACCAAAACTCACATTTGCTAAATTTGGCATATAATTGATGTTCTCTGAGCTTTCCAAGTACCAAACGCAAATGCTCCTTATGCTCCTCTTCATTCTTCGAGTAAACCAGGATATCATCAATGAACACTACGACGAACTTATCCAAAAACTCCATAAACAATTTGTTCACCATGTTCATAAAATATGCAGGTGCGTTAGTCAGACCAAATGACATAACGGTATACTCGTACAGCCCATACCTAGTGGTAAAAGCCGTCTTAGGTATATTCTGTTCTCGAATTTTCAGCTGGTGGTATCCTGACCGCAGATCGATCTTGGAAAATACCTTAGCTCCTTGCAATCGATCAAACAGATCATTGATCATTGGTAGTGGGTATTTGTTCTTGATGGTTACTTCATTCAATCCTCGATAATCAACAACCATCCTTAACGATCCATCCTTCTTCTCCACTAGAAGTACTGGCGATCCCCAAGGCGAAGAACTTTGGCGAATATATCCTTTATCCAGTAACTCCTTAATCTGCTTCTTAATCTCCACCAAATCTTTTACGGGCATCCTATATGGTCTCTTTGATATTGGCCCTGTGCCTGGCAAAAGCTCAATCAAAAACTCAATATCTCTATCCGGTGGCATGCCTGGCAACTCTTCTGGAAATACATCAGGGAAATCCTTCACTACTGGTACTTCCTCCTGCACAACTCCTGTTAAACAATTTACTTGAGTCCTTTTCGGCACATGCCGGGATACATACTTGATCCTTCTTCCTTCTGGGGTGATAAGCAAAATCGACTTACTGGCGCAATTGATGTTTCCTCCATACATCGACATCCAATCCATACCTAGAATTACATCCAATCCTTGTGATTCCAAAATAATCAAATCCGAGGGAAACACATGCCTACCTATACTCAATGGCACTTGAAAACATCCCTTGCTAGCCATGTACTCCGCTCCTAGTGAGCTTACTAACATAGGTGTTCTAAGAACTTTGGTGGGCAGGTTATACTTATCCACAAATCCCCTTGATATGTATGAATGAGATGCACCAGTATCAAAAAGAACGAGTGCAGTAAATGACTTAACCATAAACTTATCGATTACTGCATCCGGCTGCTCTTCAACCTCCTCCACATTAACGTGGTTCACCTGTCCCCTGTTGAAAGGGTTCGGCTTCTTCCCAGAGCTTCCATTGCCATTACCATTCTGTGATTCAGGACATTCATTGGCATAATGTCCGGTCTTCTGGCACTTAAAACAAGTGACTTGGCTCAGGTCTCTCTTGGCTGGGGTCGATGGGTTGGTGTGGTTCTGGCCGTTGCTTCCTCCATTCCCATTACAATTCTTGGTGCCGTTGTGATTGTGCGAGATACCTCCTCCATGGGTATGCTGAAAATGTCCTCCCGGTCTAGGGGTAAAACGGGGCTTCTGCTGAGCTCCTGAATTGTACTTCCCTTGTCCATACTTCCTCTTGCGATTCTCAATCTGCTGCTACTTCCCTTCAATCATGAGAGCACGATCTACCAACTCCTGGTAATTGTTGAAGGTTGCTACCATCAACTGCATGCTCAAATCATCATTCAGTCCTTCTAGAAACTTCTCCTGCTTAGCTGCATCCGTAGCAATGTCATCTGGGGCATAACGTGCTAGCTTACTAAAGTCCTCCACATACTGGCCAATTGTCCGTCCTCCTTGGCGTAGGTTGCGAAACTCTCGCTTCTTCATGGCCATAGCTCCTGCTGAAACATGGGCAGTACAAAAAGCCTGCTGAAACTGGTCCCACGTGACAGTGTCGACAGGGAAAGTGGCGGTGAAATTCTCCCACCATGATGCTGCGGATCCTTCAAGCTGATGTGCGGCAAACTTCACCTTTTCCGCATCCGTGCATCCCGCCGTGGTCAACTCCCTTGCTGTCTTACGGAGCCAATCATCTGCTACTATCGGCTCGGTGCTACTGGAAAACATCGGCAGATTCAGCCTAAGAAAACGGGCTAAGTGATCAACAGGTGGTGGTGGTGGTGGGTTGTTGTTGTTGTTCCCCTGATTCTGATTCTGGACTAGCAACTGCATCAATGTGTTCTGCTGCTAGATCAACTGAGTGAGCTCCGGTGGGAAGGTAAATCCGGGGTCACGTCTCGGAGGCATCTGAGGGTGTAGAAAAGATGAGATTTAAGAATAGAGAGGGGTCTAGAGAGAAAACACTACCCATATGCACATGAGGCAAAAGCAAACAATTCACTTCATTCAATCAATCAAACAAGGGCATACAATCGATCTAACTATCGCAAAAGTGCTCGGATTACTATATTTACATGGTGGACTACTACTACTGATGGGGTGGTCTACTAGAAATATTCTTCGGTTGTAGACTCCATGATATCTGCTCCAGCTTCATCAACATAGTCATCATTGAAGGAAATATGCCCTAGAGGCAATAATAATGTTATTATTTTATTTCCTTATATCATGATAAATGTTTATTATTCATGCTAGAATTGTATTATCCGGAAGCATAATACTTGTGTGAATACATAGACAAACCAAACGTCACTAGTATGCCTCTACTTGACTAGCTCATTAATCAAAGATGGTTATGTTTCCTAACCATAGACATGTGTTGTCATTTGATTAACGGGATCACATTATTAGGAGAATGATGTGATTGACATGACCCATTTCATTAGCTTAGCACCCGATCGTTTAGTATGTCGTTATTGCTTTCTTCATGACTTATACATGTTCCTATGACTATGAGATTATGCAACTCCCGTTTGCCGGAGGAACACTTTGTGTGCTACCAAACGTCAAAACGTAACTGGGTGATTATAAAGGAGCTATACAGGTGTCTCCAAAGGTAAATGTTGGGTTGGCGTATTTCGAGATTAGGATTTGTCACTCCGATTGTCGGAGAGGTATCTCTGGGCCCTCTCGGTAATGCACATCACATAAGCCTTGCAAGCATTGCAACTAATGAGTTAGTTGCGAGATGATGTATTACGAAACGAGTAAAGAGACTTGCCGATAACGAGATTGAACTAGGTATTGAGATACCGACGATCGAATCTCGGGCAAGTAACATACCGATGACAAAGGGAACAACGTATGTTGTTATGCGGTCTGACCGATAAAGATCTTCGTAGAATATGTAGGAGCCAATATGAGCATCCAGGTTCCGCTATTGGTTATTGACCGAAGACGTGTCTCGGTCATGTCCGCACGCTTAAGGTTTCGATGACAATTATATTATGAGTTTTGATGTACCGAAGTCAGTTCGGAGTCCCGGATGTGATCACGGACATAACGAGGAGTCTCGAAATGGTCGAGACATAAAGATTGGTATATTGGACGGCTATATTCGGACACCGGAAGTGTTCCGGGTGATTTCGGAGAAAACCGGAGAGTCGGAGGGTTACCGGAACCCTACCGGGAGAAGTAATGGGCCATATGGGCCTTAGTGGAGAGAGAGAAGGGCAGCCAGGGTGGGCTGCGCGCCTCCTCCCCCTGGGTCCGAATTGGACTAGGAGAGGGGGGCAGCGCCCCCCTTTCCTTCTCCCTCCCCACTTCCTTCTCCCTCCCCTACTAGGAGGAGGACTCCTCCTGGCGCGCCAATAGGGGCCGGCCGGCCTCCCCCCTTGATCCTTTATATACGGGGGCAGGGGGCACCCCTAGACACACAAGTTGATCCATGTGATCATATTCTTAGCCGTGTGCGGTGCCCCCTTCCACCATAATCCTCGATAATATTGTAGCGGTGCTTAGGCGAAGCCCTGCGACGGTAGTACATCAAGATCGTCACCACGCCGTCGTGCTGACGGAACTCTTCCCTGACACTTTTCTGGATCGGAGTCCGGGGATCGTCATCGAGCTGAACGTGTGCTAAAACTCGGAGGTGCCGTAGTTTCGGTGCTTGATCGGTCGGGCCGTGAAGACGTACGACTACATCAACCGCGTTGTGCTAACGCTTCCGCTGTCGGTCTACAAGGGTACGTAGATCACACTCTCCCCTCTCGTTGCTATGCATCACCATGATCTTGCGTGTGCGTAGGAAAATTTTGAAATTACTACGTTCCCCAACAGTGGCATCCGAGCCTAGGTTTTATGTGTTGATGTTATATGCACGAGTAGAACACAAGTGAGTTGTGGGCGATATAAGTCATACTGCTTACCAGCATGTCATACTTTGGTTCAGCGGTATTGTTGGACGAAGCGGCCCGGACCGACATTACGCGTACGCTTACGCGAGACCGGTTCTCCCGACGTGCTTTGCACAAAGGTGGCTAGCGGGTGACAGTTTCTCCAACTTTAGTTGAACCGAGTGCGGCTACGCCCGGTCCTTGCGAAAGTTAAAACAACACCAACTTGACAAACTATCATTGTGGTTTTGATGCGTAGGTAAGATTGGTTCTTGCTTAAGCCCGTAGCAGCCACGTAAAACTTGCAACAACAAAGTAGAGGACGTCTAACTTGTTTTTGCAGGGCATGTTGTGATGTGATATGGTCAAGACATGATGCTAAATTTTATTGTATGAGATGATCATGTTTTGTAACCAAGTTATCGGCAACTGGCAGGAGCCATATGGTTGTCGCTTTATTGTATGCAATGCAATTGCGCTGTAATGCTTTACTTTATCACTAAGCGGTAGCGATAGTCGTGGAAGCATAAGATTGACGAGACGACAACGATGCTACGATGGTGATCAAGGTGTCGCGCCGGTGACGATGGTGATCACGACGGTGCTTCGAAGATGGAGATCACAAGCACAAGATGATGATGGCCATGCCATATCACTTATATTGATTGCATGTGATGTTTATCTTTTATGCATCTTATCTTGCTTTGATTGACGGTAGCATTTTAAGATGATCTCTCACTAATTATCAAGAAGTGTTCTACCTGAGTATGCACCATTGCGAAAGTTCTTCGTGCTGAGACACCACGTGATGATCGGGTGTGATAGGCTCTACGTTCAAATACAACGGGTGCAAAACAGTTGCACACGCAGAATACTCAGGTTATACTTGACGAGCCAAGCATATATAGATATGGCCTCGGAACACGGAGACCGAAAGGTTGAGCGTGAATCATATAGTAGATATGATCAACATAGCGATGTTCACCAATGAAACTACTCCATCTCACGTGATGATCGGACATGGTTTAGTTGATTTGGATCATGTAATCACTTAGAGGATTAGAGGGATGTCTATCTAAGTGGGAGTTCTTTAGTAATATGATTAATTGAACCTAAATTTATCATGAACTTAGTACCTGATAGTATCTTGCTTGTTTATGTTTGATTATAGATAGATGGCCCGTGCTGTTGTTCCGTTGAATTTTAATGCGTTCCTTGAGAAAGCAAAGTTGAAAGATGATGGTAGCAATTACACGGACTGGGTCCGTAACTTGAGGATTATCCTCATTGCTGCACAGAAGAATTACGTCCTGGAAGCACCGCTGGGTGCCAGGCCTGCTGCTGGAGCAACACCAGATGTTATGAACGTCTGGCAGAGCAAAGCTGATGACTACTCGATAGTTCAGTGTGCCATGCTTTACGGCTTAGAATCGGGACTTCAACGACGTTTTGAACGTCATGGAGCATATGAGATGTTCCAGGAGTTGAAGTTAGTATTTCAAGCAAATGACCGGATTGAGAGATATGAAGTCTCCAATAAGTTCTATAGCTGCAAGATGGAGAAGAACAGTTCTGTCAGTGAGCATATACTCAAAATGTCTGGGTATAATAATCACTTGATTCAATTGGGAGTTAATCTTCTAGATGATTGCGTCATTGACAGAATTCTCCAATCACTGCCACCAAGCTACAAGAGCTTCGTGATGAACTATAATATGCAAGGGATGAATAAGACTATTCCCGAGCTCTTCGCAATGCTGAAAGCTGAGGAGGTAGAAATCAAGAAGGAGTATCAAGTGTTGATGGTCAATAAGACCACTAGTTTCAAGAAAAAGGGCAAAGGGAAGAAGAAGGGGAACTTCAAAAAGAACAGCAAGCAAGTTGCTACTCAAGAGAAGAAACCCAAACCTGGACCTAAGCCTGAAACTGAGTGCTTCTACTACAAGCAGACTGGTCACTGGAAGCGGAACTGCCCCAAGTATTTGGCGGATAAGAAGGATGGCAAGGTGAACAAAGGTATATGTGATATACATGTTATTGATGTGTACCTTACTAATGCTCGCAGTAGCACCTGGGTATTTGATACTGGTTCTGTTGCTAACATTTGCAACTCGAAACAGGGACTACGGATTAAGCGAAGATTGGCTAAGGACGAGGTGACGATGCGCGTGGGAAATGGTTCCAAAGTCGATGTGATCACGGTCGGCACGCTACCTCTACATCTACCTTCGGGATTAGTATTAGACCTAAATAATTGTTATTTGGTGCCAGCGTTAAGCATGAACATTATATCTGAATCTTGTTTGATGCGAGACGGTTATTCATTTAAATCAGAGAATAATGGTTGTTCTATTTATATGAGTAATATCTTTTATGGTCATGCACCCTTAAAGAGTGGTCCATTCTTATTAAATCTCGATAGTAGTGACACACATATTCATAATGTTGAAGCCAAAAGATGCAGAGTTGATAATGATAGTGCAACTTATTTGTGGCACTGCCGTTTGGGTCATATCGGTGTAAAGCGCATGAAGAAACTCCATACTGATGGGCTTTTGGAACCACTTGATTATGAATCACTTGGTACTTGCGAACCGTGCCTTATGGGTAAGATGACAAAAACACCGTTCTCCGGTACTATGGAGAGAGCAACCGATTTGTTGGAAATTATACATACAGATGTATGTGGTCCGATGAATGTTGAGGCTCGTGGCGGATATCATTATTTTCTCACCTTCACAGATGACTTAAGCAGATATGGGTATATCTACTTAATGAAACATAAGTCTGAAACATTTGAAAAGTTCAAAGAATTTCAGAGTGAAGTTGAAAATCATCGTAACAAGAAAATAAAATTCCTGCGATCTGATCGTGGAGGAGAATATTTGAGTTACGAGTTTGGTGTACATTTGAAACAATGCGGAATAGTTTCGCAACTCACGCCACCCGGAACACCACAACGTAATGGTGTGTCCGAACGTCGTAATCGTACTTTACTAGATATGGTGCGATCTATGATGTCTCTTACTGATTTACCGCTATCATTTTGGGGTTATGCTCTAGAGACGACCGCATTCACGTTAAATAGGGCACCATCAAAATCCGTTGAGACGACACCTTATGAACTATGGTTTGGCAAGAAACCAAAGTTGTCGTTTCTGAAAGTTTGGGGTTGCGATGCTTATGTGAAAAAGCTTCAACCTAATAAGCTCGAACCCAAATCGGAGAAATGTGTCTTCATAGGATATCCAAAGGAAACTATTGGATACACCTTCTATCACAGATCCGAAGGCAAAACTTTTGTTGCTAAATTCAGAAACTTTCTAGAGAAGGAGTTTCTCTCGAAAGAAGTGAGTGGGAGGAAAGTAGAACTTGATGAGGTAACTGTACCTGCTCCCTTATTGGACAGTAGTACATCACAGAAACCAGTTTGTATGACACCTACACCAATTAGTGAGGAAGCTAATGATGATGATCATGAAGCTTCAGAACAAGATACTACTGAACCTCGTAGATCAACCAGAGTAAGATCCGCACCAGATTGGTACGGTAATCCTGTTCTGGAAGTCATGCTACTAGATCATGATGAACCTACGAACTATGGAGAAGCGATGGTGAGCCCAGATTCCGCAAAATGGCTTGAAGCCATGAAATCTGAGATGGGATCCATGTATGAGAACAAAGTATGGACTTTGGTTGACTTGCCCAATGATCGGCAATCAATTGAGAATAAATGGATCTTTAAGAAGAAGACTGACGTTGACGGTAATGTTACTGTCTACAAAGCTCGACTTGTCGCAAAAGGTTTTCGACAAGTTCAAGGGATTGACTACGATGAGACCTTCTCACCCGTAGCGATGCTTAAGTCTGTCCGAATCATGTTAGCAATTGCCGCATTTTATGATTATGAAATTTGGCAGATGGATGTCAAAACTGCACTCCTGAATGGATTTCTGCAAGAAGAGTTGTATATGATGCAGTCGGAAGGTTTTGTCGATCCAAAGGGAGCTAACAAAGTGTGCAAGCTCCAGCAATCCATTTATGGACTGGTGCAAGCCTCTCGGAGTTGGAATAAACGCTTTGATAGTGTGATCAAAGCATTTGGTTTTGTACAAACTTTTGGAGAAGCCTATATTTACAAGAAAGTGAGTGGGAGCTCTGTAGCATTTCTGATATTATATGTAGATGACATATTACTAATCGGAAATGATATAGAATTTTTGGATAGCATAAAGGGATACTTGAATAAGAGTTTTTCAATGAAAGACCTCGGTGAAGCTGCTTACATATTGGGCATTAATATCTATAGAGACAGATCAAGACGCTTAATTGGACTTTCACAAAGCACATACCTTGACAAAGTTTTGAAAAAGTTCAAAATGGATCAAGCAAAGAAAGGATTCTTGCCTGTGTTACAAGGTGTGAAATTGAGTAAGACTCAATGCCCGACCAATGCAGAAGATAGAGAGAAAATGAAAGATGTTCCCTATGCTTCAGCCATAGGCTCTATCATGTATGCAATGCTGTGTACCAGACCTGATGTGTGTCTTGCTATAAGTCTAGCAGGGAGGTACCAAAGTAATCCAGGAGTGGATCACTGGACAGCGGTCAAGAACATCCTGAAATACCTGAAAATGACTAAGGATATGTTTCTCATATATGGAGGTGACAAAGAGCTCATCGTAAATGGTTACGTTGATGCAAGCTTTGACACTGATCCGGACAATTCTAAATCGCAAACCGGATACGTGTTTACATTAAACGGTGGAGCTGTCAGTTGGTGCAGTTCTAAACAAAGCGTTGTGGCGGGATCTACATGTGAAGCGGAGTACATAGTTGCTTCGGAAGCAGCAAACGAAGGAGTCTGGATGAAGGAGTTCATATCCGATCTAGGTGTCATACCTAGTGCATCGGGTCCAATGAAAATCTTTTGTGACAATACTGGTGCAATTGCCTTGGCAAAGGAATCCAGATTTCACAAGAGAACCAAGCACATCAAGAGACACTTCAATTCCATCCGGGATCTAGTCCAGGTGGGAGACATAGAGATTTGCAAGATACATACGGATCTGAATATAGCAGACCCGTTGACTAAACCTCTTCCACGAGCAAAACATGATCAGCACCAAAGCTCCATGGGTGTTAGAATCATTACTGTGTAATCTAGATTATTGACTCTAGTGCAAGTGGGAGACTGAAGGAAATATGCCCTAGAGGCAATAATAATGTTATTATTTTATTTCCTTATATCATGATAAATGTTTATTATTCATGCTAGAATTGTATTATCCGGAAGCATAATACTTGTGTGAATACATAGACAAACCAAACGTCACTAGTATGCCTCTACTTGACTAGCTCATTAATCAAAGATGGTTATGTTTCCTAACCATAGACATGTGTTGTCATTTGATTAACGGGATCACATTATTAGGAGAATGATGTGATTGACATGACCCATTTCATTAGCTTAGCACCCGGTCGTTTAGTATGTCGCTATTGCTTTCTTCATGACTTATACATGTTCCTATGACTATGAGATTATGCAACTCCCGTTTGCCGGAGGAACACTTTGTGTGCTACCAAACGTCACAACGTAACTCGGTGATTATAAAGGAACTCTACAGGTGTCTCCAAAGGTAAATGTTGGGTTGGCGTATTTTGATATTAGGATTTGTCACTCCGATTGTGGGAGAGGTATCTCTGGGCCCTCTCGGTAATGCACATCACATAAGCCTTGCAAGCATTGCAACTAATGAGTTAGTTGCGAGATGATGTATTACGAAACGAGTAAAGAGACTTGCCGGTAACGAGATTGAACTAGGTATTGAGATACCGACGATCGAATCTCGGGCAAGTAACATACCGATGACAAAGGGAACAACGTATGTTGTTATGCGGTCTGACCGATAAAGATCTTCGTAGAATATGTAGGGGACAATATGAGAATCTAGGTTCCGCTATTGGTTATTGACCGGAGACGTGTCTCGATCATGTCTGCATTGTTCTCGAACCCGTAGGGTCTGCACGCTTAAGGTTTCGATGACAATTATATTATGAGTTTATGAGTTTTGATGTACCGAAGTCAGTTCGGAGTCCCGGATGTGATCACGGACATAATGAGGAGTCTCGAAATGGTCGAGACATAAAGATTGATATATTGGACGGCTATATTCGGACACCGGAAGTGTTCCGGGTGATTTCAGAGAAAACCGGAGAGCCGGAGGGTTACCGGAACCCTACCGGGAGAAGTAATGGGCCATATGGGCCTTAGTGGAGAGAGAGAAGGGCAGCCAGGGTGGGCCGCGCGCCTCCTCCCCCTAGGTCCGAATTGGACTAGGAGAGGGGGGGCGGCGCCCCCCTTTCCTTCTTCCTCCCCACTTCCTTCCCCCTCCTAGTAGGAGTCCTACTCCTACTAGGAGGAGGACTCCTCCTGGCGCGCCAATAGGGGCCGGCCGACCTCCTCCCCTTGCTCCTTTATATACGGGGGCAGGGGGCAGCCCTAGACACACAAGTTGATCCACGTGATCATATTCTTAGCCGTGTGCGGTGCCCCCTTCCACCATAATCCTCGATAATATTGTAGCGGTGCTTAGGCGAAGCCCTGCGACGGTAGTACATCAAGATCGTCACCATGGCGTCGTGCTGACGGAACTCTTCCCCGACACTTTGCTGGACCGGAGTCCGGGGATCGTCATCGAGCTGAACGTATGCTAAAACTCGGAGGTGCCGTAGTTTCGGTGCTTGATCGGTCGGGCCGTGAAGACGTACGACTACATCAACCGCGTTGTGCTAACGCTTCCGCTGTCGGTCTACAAGGGTACGTAGATCACACTCTCCCCTCTCGTTGCTATGCATCACCATGATCTTGCGTGTGCGTAGGAAAATTTTGAAATTACTACGTTCCCCAACAATCATCGCTATCGTCTGGATCCGAGTCGGTGTCGTCGATGATGATGTAGTCTTTCGGGCGAATCTCCTTGGGTTCTTCGTCCTCTTCTACTGGTGTAGGGCCTCCCATGAATATTCCAATCTTCATTGTTAAGTCGGCATTCTTGTCCACTAGTACTTCGATTTCCTCTTCATAATCTTCACGCGTAGCCTTGAGTTCTTCCTCTAGTTCCTTGATTCTTGTCCTTGCCTTCTTCAGATCTATCATGTCGGCGCACATTTGGTTCTCCTGACGTTGAATGTGCTGGTTTAACTCCTGGATAAAAGCTGCAATTGATCTATCCTTCCTGGTGCTGATCATTTCCAAGTGCTCATCTCGGCGCCCACAAATCTGTTAGATAGTATCCTTGAGATCATTGCGGTAAACTTCTCCAATGCGTCCCATGGCGATGTGAGCTGCCATGCTCTTTCCTAGATTCCAAGTTGGTGCATCAAATTCTCGGTTTCACTTGTTTCATATTTTATTTTCCGGAGTTCCAAGTGTCCACTTTATCTCGTCACAAAGCTTCATCTAATCATTGCAAGGCTTCAACCTTACTCTTTTCATCTTTCCTTTCGTTTGATCATTCTTTTGTTACCGGAGTTCTTCATGGAGGCTCTACATGATGGTTCATCAAGGATTTAATTCCTTTTCGAAGCATTCATTGAGATTCTTTTCAGAGGAGCTCAAGAATTCTTCATCTTGCATTCCGGAGTGCAATTCTCTCTTCCATATCATTGGAGGTGGTATTATGTCATTCTTGATAATTTGAGTTCGTGTTTCATGTTGTTAAGAATGAGATATATTAAATCCATCAATCTCGTCATTGGAGTTATCTTGGGTTATATTTCACCTAAAACCTTCCCTAAGGATTTTTGCTATTTATGGTGCTCATATATGATCCAAGTTCTTCATCTATCCTCCCGGTGAAATAAGTTTCTCTCTCCATGTTGATATCAATCGAATCTATTGTTTTCCGTTAATGCCAGAATTTCACCTCATAGTTTTGAGATGTTTTCCATAAGTCCACTACAACCTTGTTCTTTTCGTTGTTGTTTTTCCAACAATTCCGTTCGAACCTTCTCCTAAGGATGCTTTTGCAAGCTCATTTAAGGTAGAATATGTTGTTTTATCCTCTGTTCATTCCATTCCATTTCTCTCTTCTATTCCGGAGGCATTGTGTTGTTGCTCTCTTCAACCTTTCTTCTTGTTCTTGTCAGGACCTTGTTCTTTTCATGCTTATCCTTTTAACCGGAGTGTTGTGCCCTCTGCTCTAGTTCTTTTCATCTTATCAAGTTTCATATCACTGTTCAAACGGAGTGATGTTCGAATTTGTTCTTCCTTGTTCCTCGTTTCTAACCGAGTGTTTTTCAACTTCGATCACCTCCGTGGTATTATTCCTTCCAAGTGGTTTAACATCTCAAGGTTCTTTGGTTTCACTCATTGGTCAAAAAAGCAACTTAGTTTTACCTCTTCTCTCTCTCTTCTGTTTTTCCCTCCGGTGCCATTCTAGATCTCGGGACAAGATCCTCTCGTAGTGGTGGAGTGTTGTAACGCCCCGAGCCCGTTGTGCTAGGTGTCTTCCAGTTATTCGCTGTTGTTGCCATGTCATTGCTTGCATGTCATGCTTTGCATATCATGTCATCATGTGCTTTTCATTTGCATACATGTTTGTCTCATGCATCCGAGCATTTTCCCGTTGTCCGTTTTGCCATCCGGCGCTCCTATGTCACCCGGTATCCCTTTCTACCTCCTTTCGTGTGCGGGTGTTAAACGTTCTCAGATTGGGCCGAGACATGTCATGCAGCCTTGGTTTACTACCGGTAGACCGCCTGTCAAGTTTCGTGCCATTTGGACTTTGTTTGATACTCCAATGGTTAACCGAGAGACCGAAAAGGCCTCATGTGTGTTGCAGCCCAACACCCTTCCAAAGTGGCCCAAAACCCACCTAAACCCTCTCCATCACCTAGGCTGTTCGATCACGACCGCGTGGCCGAAAACTGTGCTCAATTTGGAGCCTCCTAGCTCCCTCTACCTATATATATGTGGCTCTCCCCGAATTTTCGCGTAGTCCAAACCCTAGCAAACTCCTCCCCGGGCCGCCGGACAATTCCTACCGCGCCGGCCGGACATGTCCACCGCGCCCTCCACCTCACTCCGGCCAATGAGGGCCTGCCACATCACCCGCTGCCGCCTCCCGCGCCAATCGCGACGCGCCACCTCAGCAGCGCTTCCCTCCACCCGCCGAAGCCCGCCGGGGCCCGGGCGAAGCCCTCTCGGCCCATCTCGCCGCCGCCGCGCTTCGCGGGTGCCCCGCCCGAACCCCGCCAGCCGCTGTCGCCCGCGGTCGCCGGACCTGCTCGCCGCGCCGCCGCGCCATTCCACCGGCGACCTCGCCCCGCCGCCACCTACCCTCGTCGCCGGCCTCCTCCTGCCGCCCCGCGCCGCCACGGCTCGTCGCTGGCCCCGCGCGCCGCCCCGCGCTCTTCTCCTGCCACCGCCATCGCCGGATTCGCCGCTCTCCTCACCGGAGCCCCGCACCGGCCGGATCCACCGCGGGTGGATGAGATCCACCCGCTCATCCATCCAAACTGCGCCGCGTCCGCGCCTGGACCGCTCCGTCCCGTTCGCCTCCGCCCCGTTGACTTTCCCAGAGAGGTCGAAATATCTCTAAGTCCCCAGATCCCAGTATTTTTCATGCCACTTTCATCGCATCATAGCTTCATCACCGTTGCTCCGATTCGTGTGTGTAGCATATCAAAATGTTCGTCTCGATGAGTACTTCATTTCATCTCATTGCATCATTTTCATTTGAGCTCATCTTGATGCCCGAAATGTTGTTGGAAGAGGGCTATGTGATGTTAGTTTCAGATCCGTATCAGCATTGGCTCATTTGTCATTTTTGCCATGATTAATGTGTGCATGCTATGATCTTGAGCCCTACATGAGTTTTGAAGTATGCCATGCCATCTTTACATGGGTGTATGCCATGTATTTTTGTGATCTTTGTGGTGACTAGCACAAGCATGCAAAGTAGCTTACTTAATGTTGCTGATTTCAGAGACTTAGAATATTTTCTAAGTCCTTGTCCTGTTTATATTTTTATGCCATATGTTCATGTTGCTACCGAGTGATCCGTGCCTCTTTTGAGCATGATCAGTAAGGATGTTTTGTAGTGTTTGTTGTGATCTATCCATGCATGTCTTTGTTTGCAATTATGGAGCATCCTAGCTTGAGTCAATCGAGCTCTACTTTTTCTATAAAATGTTCCTGACAGATTGTTAACATGTTTAGCGATTTTGCCGAGCTTGTTGTAGTTGATCCGTGCATGCTATGTTGTTGTTCTTACCATGTCTAGCTTCTATGCCATGTCTACTTGCTGGGTGCATTCTTAGTTTTTCATGCAATACCTTGTGGTGAGTGCATCGAGCTCGTAAACATGCCTACTTGATGTCTGTTTTGCCATGCTCCAGTTTTTCAGTAAGTCTGAATCTGTTTATGTAATTGCTATGTTCACATGGTTGCCATTGTATTTTCTGATCCCTTTTGGCTTATGGTTAGTAAGGGACTTTTGTTGCATGCTTTGAGTAGCTTCATGCCATGCTTTGCTTTGCCATGATATGTTCCTGTAGCATGTAGTTATCTTGCTCTAAACATTGCTTCCTGATGTTAAATTCCTGACTTGTTATTTTCACTAAGTCTGTAACCTGTTATCTTTTGCACTTTTTCCATGCTTGTTTAAACATGCTATTGTGTGAATTAGCCATAGCTCAGTGTTCATCTTTTGTCAAGCATCATGAGTGGATCCCTGCCATGTATTTTGTTGCTATGTTTGAGTGCAGTAGCTTAATTATCTTGATGCATTTAGATGGCTTCGTGCTGTTAATCGCAGACCGGTGCCATATTTGTTTTGCTTGCCATTTCCAAACCGTGCATCCGATTCCGGTGATCTTTATATCGATTTCGACCGAAATCAACTCCTCTTTACAGTGGCACTCTTGGATTTCCATGTTGAGGCCAGGTTCAATCATTCCTTTCCCAATCATGCATATGCACCGCATCCCGCATGTCATGTCATGTTTTGCATCATGTTGTTTGTGCATTGCACGTGGTTGATTGTATCTCCCTTTGCTTGTGTTCTTGATTTGGGTAGAGCCGGAAGATGAGTTCGTGTTCGAGGACCCGTTGAGTACATTTACGAGGATCAAGCTTTCGTCTTCTCAGAGAACTTTGCAGGCAGGATGACCATACCCTCGAAATCACTTCTATCTTTGCTTGCTAGATGCTCGCTCTTTTGCAACGCCTATGCTGCGATACCTACCACTTGCTTATCATGCCTCCCATATTGCTAAGCCAAGCCTCTAACCCACCTTGTCCTAGCAAATTGTTGTTTGGCTATGTTACCGCTTTGCTCAGCCCCTCTTATAGCGTTGCTAGTTGCAGGTGAAGATGGAGTTTGTTCCTTGTTGGAACATGGATATTTTGTTGG
This sequence comes from Triticum urartu, assembly GCF_056163025.1. Lineage (NCBI taxonomy): Eukaryota > Viridiplantae > Streptophyta > Magnoliopsida > Poales > Poaceae > Triticum > Triticum urartu. The sequence goes on from NC_141877.1 coordinate 232,646,058, forward strand.
GATATCACAATATCTCTTATTTAATTAATGCATCTATATTATACTGGGTAAAGGGTGGAAGGCTCGGCCTTATGCCTGGTGTCTTGTTCCACTCTTGCTGCCCTAGTTTCCGTCATATCGGTATTATCTTACACGGTTGGGTTATAATGGGAACCCCTTGACAGTTCGCTTTGAATAAAACTCCTCCAGCAAGGCCCAACCTTAGTTTTACCATTTGCCTCACCACCACCTACTTTTCCCTTGGGAGTCGCACTCCCGAGGGTCATCTTATTTTAACCCTCCCGGGCCAGTGCTCCTCTGAGTGTTGGTTCGAACCGACTAGACTGCGGGGCCACCTCGGGGCAACTTGAGGGTTGGTTTTACTCGTAGGATGTATCATCTGAGTGTGCCCTAAGAACGAGATATGTGCAGCTCCTATCGGGATTTGTCGGCACATTCGGGCGGCTTTGCTGGTTTAGTTTTACCATTGTCGAGATGTCTTGTAACCGGGATTCTGAGTCTGATCGGATTGTCTTGGGAGAAGGAATATCCTTCGTTGACCGTGAGAGCTTGTGATGGGCTAAGTTGGGACACCCCTGCAGGGTTATGAACTTTCGAAAGTCGTGCCCGGGGTTATGGGCAGATGTGAATTTGTTAATGTCCGGTTGTAGAAAACCTGAACCTTATCTTAATTAAAATGCACCAACCGCGTGTGTAGCCATGATGGTATCTTTTCGGCGGAGTCCGGGAAGTGAACACGATGTTGGAGTTATGTTTGATGTAGGTTGCTCTAGGATCACTTCTTGATCATAGATTCTCGTCCGTGCTTTGCCTTCTCTTCTCGCTCTCATTTGCGTATGTTAGCCACTACATATGCTAGTCGCTTGCTGCAGCTCCACCTCATACCTTTTACCCTACCTATAAGCTTAAATAGTCTTGATCGCGAGGGTGTGAGATTGCTGAGTCCCAGTGACTCACAGATACTTCCAAAACCAGTTTGCAGGTGCCGATGAAACCGTTCAGGTGACGCAACCAAGCTCAAGGAGGAGCTCGATGGAGATCGTGTTCATTGTGTTGTTCCGTTTCCAGTTGTTCAGTAGTGGAGCCCAGTCGGGGCGATCGGGGACTTTGTCGCATTTGGGGTTTATCTTTATTTTGGTTCCGTAGTCGGACCTTGAGTGTATTTGGATGAATGTAATGTTTTATTCATGTAATTGTGTGAAGTGGCGTTTGTAAGCCAACTATGTATCTTTTTCCCTTATGTATTACATGGGTTGTGTGAAGATTACCTCACTTGCGACCTTGCTTTCAATGCGGTTATGCCTCTAAGTCATGCTTCGACACGTGGGAGATATAGCCGCATCGAGGGTGTTACATAGGGCCTTCATGAAGATCTGCATGCCGCCATGCAGGTGCTTGCTGATTCGGCCTGGAAGCTACATGTTGCCATGCAGGTGCCTGCCTAGCTGGTTGGACTGGCAGCTGCATGTGAACGGCGGTGGAGTCTTGGCTGGTGCGGGCCTGGCTGGCACGGATGAACGTTCGCTACTTAACCGAAAAAAATAAAAACCGATCTATCCTAACCAAATTGAAACTAAAAAAACTGAGAAGTAACCGGCGAACTGGTACGGTTTTTACCGGTTAAACTTGGTTCGGCCGGCGGCGGTCAACGACGAGCGGGGCAAGGGCTCTGGCGAGATGGGGTGGGGCGGCACGGGGCTACACGGGTGGCGACGAGTGGCTCGGCGACGACGAGCTTCGAGGCAGGGCGACGCGGCGACTAAAGGCGGCGGCGCGGCTGACTCGGGGTCCAAGGGGGCCCGGGGTCGCTATATATAGGGGAGGGGGCGAACCTCGGGGGAGTACCGAGCTCCCACGGCTCCGGCGACGGAGTCCTGCCGGACTCGGGCAAGGAAGGCGGTGGCGCCGCGGGCTGGGCTGGCTCGGCTCGGCCGGCCCAGTTCGGGAGTTTCTTTTTAAATCATTTTGCCGAAAAAGAAAAATTGAAAATAAAATAAATAAAAATCTAAAATCCCAAAAATAATTTTCACGGTCCTCTACTAATATTTAGGACAACATGAACATTTTTCTAGGCTAAAATACAATTTTTAAAATGCATTTTTTCCTAATTTACCCGAATAAAATCTCAAATAAGATCAAATAAAATACATATTTTTATTTAAAATTAAATTTCCATTATTTCCTCTGTTTTGAAGAAGTCATATTATCTTCTCTCATTGTTTTATTCATTTCAAAATAATTGGAAAAATAATTTCAAATAAAAATCACTTTGACCTAACTTACCAAATTTGAAAATTCAAAAATGGAATTTTATGAAAACCTCAAACTCTCTCAAATGGTCCTTGAGTTGCTTAAGGTCTCTAGGATCAAAATATCCAAATAAAACAAATTCAAAAAATGCAAGAATCATGGATGCATATGATGACCTAATTGATTAACATCCAATTGAAAATTGGGATGTTACAAACCTACTGATGCGGAGCATCCTACGGACATCACTATGTCAAGAGTCCATTCGGCAAGTGACATGTGCGACATCTACTTCACATACACAAAGGTGAATCATCTCCTTTACACGTGCTCACTTGACCCCTTTGAGGATGGTATATTACGTGTCACTCCACTCGTGTGCATGCATAGGTATTGTCGGAATGGTACGAGCGACGAGGAGGAGTGCGAGCGCAAGTGTACAACTACACCATCTGCGAGGGAAGCCTGGAAGAGAAGACGAAAGAAGGAGCTGCAAAGTCTACAGCGACCGGACGACCGAAAGCCGCCGGACGTCCGACCCTCTACAGCCGCCGGACGACCGACGGATACCAGACGTCCGACAAGTCCCAGGCACCGGACGTCCGACGCTCATCGGAAATCTGGTGCCACCCATCCCGAAGCAAAACGACGGACGTCGGACGCCGTCCGGAGGACCGGACCCCCGCGAGCGACCGGACTTCCGACGCCAACCGGACGTCCGACCCTGCCTGTGCGCAGTCGGGCCTTTGGCCTTGTATCTCTCTCCCACTTACCCCTTCGTGGCTTAGACTATAAATAGACCTTCCCCTCATCCTTTCTAGGGTTAGCAACGTGATAGCTCATTTGATAGAGAGCTTTGCTCCTTGTACCACTATACTCTTGAGAGAGAGAGAATACTACTCCATTGGAGGCCAAGACCTCCATCTAGGAGAAGATCCTGCGGGATATATCGTCAAGACCCCCGTGTGGGAAGATCCTTCTAGGATTCAAGTCCCCATCTCCTTTGGATTTGGGATGAACTCTACCATCAAGACCTCCTCATGGAGATGAACCTTACCTTGTATCTTTCCCTTTGTTGTTCATGTACCTTGTGGATCTTGTGTGTTTGATTGTCTAGTGGATGTGTGATTGGACTTGTTCTTGAGTGTTTCCCCTTGTGTTTTCTCTCCGTTCTTCCCCGTGTTCTTCGTGTTCTTCGCGGGATCCGCTCCTTTCGTGAAAGATCGGCCGCATAGGGTTCCACCCCATCATCTTGGTATCATGAGCCATGTTGATCACGATTTCGGAGCCTCCCCTCGTTGTTTTCTAGCCTAATTTTGTTGTGTTCTTCCCCAAATTCGAAAATCCCCACCAAAAATAGCCCCAATTTTTTTTTGTGATTTGTTGGTTTGACGAAGTTTTGTTGATTTTGATCCGTGGATTTGCTTGGTTTCAAGTGGATCTAGCATTTGCCAAATTTCCCCATCTTTCACCCACGAAATCTCCTCAATTTTGACCCCAAAATCCCCATTTTCCGCCCAAAATCGCGTCCCGAAACTCGCATCTCGAGTTGACCCCGACCCACCGGACGACTGACCTTTCACGGACGTCCGGAGCCCCTGGAACGACCGGACGTCCGACCTCTTCCGGACGACCGGAACCCCTAACCCGAGCCTAATTTACGGATTTCCGAGCCCGCCCGGACGTCCGGCCCCCGGACATCCGACCTTGTCCGGACGTCCATAACCTGTAGTTTCAGATTTGAGCTGATTTTTGTTTCGGCCATAACTAATTCATCCGGAATCTGATTATCGCGTTATTTAGCTCGTTGAAAAGCTCTTGACATCCCCCTTCCCACAAAAATACCACCAACATCTTTTGACTCCATCAATTTTTGACAATTTTGGCATCTTTGCCTAGGGCTTCCACCACATCATCCGCTACTCCATCACCGACTTCCGCAACCTAACCAATATTGATCCCCATCGCATTAGTGGTTGCTTGAGGAGTGATTTGAGTCTCCTAAGGTGTCTAGGCTACTTAGGGATGGTTGCTTCTTCATCAACCACCACCACCACCACCATAACTTCCGCGTAGGCTTGACCACTATACACTCCCGCCACCCCAACTTAACCCAATTTTGTTTGAGTTGTGAGTTATGTCACCTAAGGTGTTTTAGCTACTTAGGGACCGAGCTTCCAACTCCGACACCGTGTATAGTCCACCACCTTACCCTCCATTTCCGCATTGCGTACTCCACAACCCATCATTGCATTTCCGCAATCCCATTGAGCTTCCGCCAGCACCACCACATTCCCGCTACCACCATTTGACATTTGAGATTTTGAGTTCGCGGTTTTTTCGTTTCCTAAGTTGTTTCGGCTACTTAGGGACGAGTCTTCATCACCTTGGTGTCTCCATCAAGATCACCGCCACTCATCATCGCCACGGACGGTAACCTCCATATCATCTCGGTATCGTGGTATCCCTCCATTGTATATTCCCTTGCCATTGCATTGAAAACCCCTAGCCCATTTTGTGTCACTTGCCTATCGAGACTAGCCTTTGAGTATTGCCGGCAACGTTACTTGTGCACATTAGTGATCATCGAGCTACACCTTCCATTGCATACATACCATACCATATGTATCATCTTGGTATCATATCATCTCGTGTGCCTCAAGTTTGTTCCCGCATATACACAATTAGTAGCTTGGTTTGTGCATTTCGCAAAGTGGCCATACACCAAAAAAAGAAAGAATAAAGCTTTTAAGCAAAAGAGAAAAAGCAAAGAAGCTTGTAAGCAAGAGCCATAGCATCATACCCCATTGCATAAGATTGTCATATCCGATCATCTTGGATCATAGCACCGGAACATCATACATATATAGCATACTTGGGATAAAAGTTGTTACATTTTGCATCCTACTAGATCGTTGATGGCGCGCGTTACCGCGCCCGTCTATTTTGAATGCTATGCGAAAGTGTTAAAAATTTATGTACAAACATAGAGTTCATGTTAGTTTATACAAATAATAATGTGTTAGTACAAAGTAATAGTGTCTCCCATGAAGCTGATAATAGTTGGTCTACAGGCATGCGAAGGACTTTATATATCACTACAATATTGTGTTTGATTTCAGTTTTTGTGAGTACAACGTGCAGTTGTAACTATTGATGATGCAATAAATTTGTCACATCAATTGTAGTAGTGTCTCATTGTCTGGGGTAAAAATTTGTCACGTCAATTATAGTAGTGTCTTAATTATCTGGGGTAAACTCGTTCGCACATTAAGCTACAGCTTCACATAGGGTTTTTTAGTCATTTTAATAAATAAATAAAAGATCCTATGTAGGACCAACCGGAGAGAAAATATGTTTGGTTATCAATGTTCTATTGCTTAAATCAACTTTATTTTTTCCTAATGAAGCATGCTTTTTCTCATGTAAGATTACATTTGAGAAATAGATTCAAGGTCCCTGAATTGTTATGGTGAAAACTTAAATGAAACAAGTGAGCTTTCAGATGAGTGCATGTTCAAATCTACCAAACACTTACGAGTACATCACAGAAGGAAGGGCACGTTCAGAGATTTGTAAAAAATAGCATTGGAATAGCAGAAATAACTTCACATACATGATGTCTTAATAATACTGGGAATATATGATCTGAAACATTACACTCATATTTGGGTAGTGAAAATGCTAATTATTTGGGTAAATTACAGAACTTGTAGCCTTTGGGCAACAAAAATATTGAAGGGTTTATTTATTAATATTAGTGCACTCCAAGATGCTACAGTCAATCTTCTTCCTGGAAAACTTCACAAATATCGAAGGCCTTGAGCTTGAAGCTTTATCAAGAGTGCAATGCAAAAGGCCTTTGTCAATCTTGTTCCTGCAAAAATAAATACGATTTAGGAAGTTCGAAATCATGTGAAAATCGACCACGTGAACTATGTAATAGTATTATGTTGTGCACTTAATTTTTTGGCTTAATATCATACCTCTTGCATCTACAAGGGCTTTCAGTTCTCCAGTCCTGGTATTATCAACGGAACTAATAAAAGTGCTTAGGCAAACTTGCCCTGAATCTAGCACTCCAGTTGGCCAACTCCTCCTGCTTGTTGTGCCTCAGGTCGTAACTAAAATAGCCCCTCCCCTGCCAAAAGGAAGGTTGTTATGACGATCTTCTATGATGAACACATGTTACGGGTTCATCCACTTCTTTCTACACACAAATCTGATCACGAACACAGCGGAGAGCACTGAAAAGAACAACGTTGCCTGTCCGATGGTGTTCACTTATTTACTATATGCCGTGATGCCTTACCTTGTAAGAAAAATAATGAGATACAGACTGCACTTACTGAACTCTTCCAATGATTTGCTGACATCACTGCCCACAGACTGAACCAAGTGTATCTTGCCTGAAAATATTACATTTCCCATACATCAAGATCTTAAAAATGGAAACGAACAAAACCAAAAATTCTGCAAATAATGAGAATGTCATGAATTCAGAGATGAAAGAACAATATCTGAGAATTAGGGGAGTCTAAATTAAGCTGCATGAAAGCAACAATAGAGTCCTTGACTCGACAGGCAGCTCCCAGTTGTAGGTAGGTCTGTTTTCTAACTAAGCTGCATTCTGCCTGCAGTGAAGCTAAATCTGCAAGCGCAACAGCAAACTTTTCTTTTGGTTGTGTAGCTAGAATAGGTCCATTGTACTGTACTATTGTTTTGCCTGATTGTTTTGTCTCCAATGGTGAAATCTTTATTGATGGGAATATAACACTGTTCATGCAAATTTGATGGATATTTTTGTTACCCATTGGTGCATCGTATGGAGAAAATAGAAGAGGGATATCAGTTACTACTATTTAGATTTATGTGCAACTGAACACTAAATAACTTATTTTTGCTACCCGTTCGTGCTTGCTATGGAAAAAATAGAGGCATTTCTCCCCCATTTTATTAGTTGGTGGTTCCATCAATGATAATCGATAAAAGTTCAATTCTGTAAATTAGAAAGGCCCGCACATGAACATCCCTCAAGATAAAGGCTGCATTTACATGGAAGGCGAAAAAACATGAGCAAATTGTTAAGTATTAGCTTGTCAAGAACTGATAGATTTCAGTTTTAGGCATGGATCTGAGGTATCTTGAATTGGAGTTCCTTGCACCTTGATTCAAATTCTGTTCACAATATTAATCTAGAAAAAAACTCACCTTATACTTGGAATGATGCAAAGCCTGCACCGTGTCTTGAAAATCCACATACATACTTTCAAATATCGGTAAGATTATTGGGCTTTGCTCACTTCTGCATAGAAGAAGAAGATACTGAGGCTTCACCCCCCTCTATAACAGTATGGCTACATTCTTTTGCGCATATGACTACACTGTTCCACTTAATCTGTTGAGTACAACAACAAATAGAAGAACCATGGTGTGGATAACAGATATATGAGTAATATTCTATGCTGTAAAAACGTGGATGGTAAAACATGAATAGATAAAATGAAATCTGGTAGTCCAAGTGAATTAATTACCTGTCCAGAAGCCATTAGAACTATCACCTGAAGAATTTCAGAAAAAAATGCGAGAACCAGTTTCCAATATCTAGCCGAATTAATCGACCATCTCCCAGTTTGAACAATACCTGTACAAAATTGAAACAAGTATAGATAACCCCCAGAAGTATCCCGTTTGGATCACATAACCCCCCAATGTTTAAAACCGAGTTCTTAATCCCCTGAACTTTTCTAAACCGGACATATCACCCCCTGGCACCCACTTAAGTGGTTCGGGAAGGTGGTTTTGCATATGTGGCGCCTGGGCTGGGCCCATCGACCGGCCACGTCGGACTGGGCCTGCTGGGAGTGATAGATGATTACATTGCCCCATGCTACAAGATATCTGAGTACAACAAGATATATGATCATGTCCCGCAACCAGTGGAGGGAAAAGAGCCAAAACCTCATCCACCTCCTCATAGGGTAATGCCAGGAAGAAAGAAGACAAAAAGAAGAAGAGAAGAAGGTGAGAAACCTCAGGGGAACAAGCTTTCAAAGAAAGGCATTAAAATTGCTTGTTCTATGTGTGGGAGCTTTACTCATAACAAGAGAACCTGTGAGCAGAATCCAAACAAAGGTAAGAAACAAAATGCTAGCTACACAAGAGCAGCAAAAAGAGCAAGGAGAAAGCAGCAAAAAGATTTAGAAAAAACACACAGCAGGTAACTGTTATCTCTGAATTTTAATGTGATATATGTTCACTCTGAAAATTAGTACTGATCATTTTGTTTCAGGTGGCACACCCAGGGAAGAGGACAAAGAAGCAACCAACATCTACTTCAGCAAGACCATCTTCTCAAGCAGCATCTAATCCAACAAGAAAGAAACAATCAGCCGCAAGTCAAACTGCAATGCCTACTGCATCTTCTCAACCAGTTCCAAGGGGAAGCCACAGTAGGAGTCACAACAAGGCTTCTTCAAGCTCACAGCAGATGCAAGTGCCAAGAAATAACAGGCTGGAATGGCTTCTCACTGGGAAAAAGTGAATGCCCAGATTGTTTTTCAATGTCACGTAGTTGATGTGTAACACCAGATAGAAGTGTGTGCTTTTATTTGATGTGAAACATCAAATTCCTTGACAATTAAGTGTCGTTTGTGGAGTTTTGCATGTCAAAGACCTGTAGCTTTTATCAGGTTGAACCTGAGTATGCCATGGAACTTATTGTGTGAATTTAAGATCTTCAATGCTATGGAAATTTGCTATCTATTTCTGAATTTGATGGCAATAATTTGTACACTTCTGATAAAATATCTTGCAACACACTATTCCATACAGAACAGTACAGTGATAAAATATTTGCTATCAAAAGTTTCCTTCTTTTACATAGCATTACATACAGAACAGTATAATGATCAACAATTTGCTCTGAAATTATATTGCTGTAGTACACTGCTGAAAAATTACAAAGCTCACACTAAGTCCATTGGGAGGCGAAGAGGCTGGGTCTGGGTCGAACCTGCTCGAGGGCGTCGTTTAGACCACACCCAGCAGGCCCAGTCCAACGTGGCCGATCGATGGGCCCAGCCCAGGCGCCACATATGCAAAACCACCTTCCCAAACCACTTAAGTGGGTGCCAGGGGGGCGAGGTTCTTGCTACCAGCACCCGCAACTGTTCCAGCTAGTCCGAGCAGCAAACAAGATTTGAAGAGAACCAAGATGAGCTCAGATATAGGGGAGGACATTTTGGAAAATATTGACAGTCTTGGCAGGACCGTCTCTTCTTTGGCGGGCTCCTTCGAGGAGCGCCGCCGGGCCCAATGAATATTTTCTGCTGAAACTGTCCTGGTGCGGGAAAAGCTGCGACAGTTCGGGAGCTTCACGATTTTGCGAGGCAATTTTCCCCTACCCTCTTTTGTATTGTTGAAACACAGCTGGAAAGCGGGAGGGTAGAAGCACTAGCTGGTACTTTGGGTTTTGATAAATCTTATGCTGTTAGTAGTCGAGGTAGAAGTGTAGGCATTGGCTTGTTTTGGAATGATTCAATAAATGTTGAGATCCTTGGCTACTCTGACTATCATTTAGATGTTTCTATTGAGGAACAAGGCAGAGAGAATTGGAGGATGACGTGTGTGTATGGTGAGGCACAAACACATTTGAGGCACCAAACATGGACAACTTTGAAAAACGTTAGCACTTTGAGCACACTCCCTTGGCTATGTGTGGGTGATTTTAACGAAGTGTTACGTCCAGACGAGCACCATGGTGTGGGTCAAAGGAGCAACGCTCAAATCCAAGCTTTTCGTGATGTTTTAGATGTTTGCATGTTGCTCGACTTGGGCTACAAAGGTAATTTTTGGACCTTCGAGAAGAAGGTAACAGGCGGCACTTTCACAAGGTGCAGACTTGACCGGGCGCTAGTCAGTGCAGAGTGGTTAACGAGGTTTCCACTAGCATCGGTTACACATTTGACGGGGGTTACATCAGACCATTCACCGTTGTTGCTCGAACTGGAAGCTGGGACGACCAATCATGTTAATCGCCCCTTCAAATATGAGACAATGTGGGAGACACATGATAGTTTCTGGGATGTGATAAACCAGGGTTGGGGCGCAGGTCCTCCGTGCTCAACTGTGGAGGAGCTGCGACTGAAATTGCAAGACCTGGCAAGGGATTTAGGAAGATGGAGTCGGGATACATTTGGAAGCGTGAGGAAAGAGATAAAAAATCTAAAGAAATCTCTCGATGAACTAAAGAGTGACCCTCTAAGGACAGGCCCAACTTACGCCGAGTTGAAGATCAACGAAAGGCTAATTGAGATGTATCACAGAGAAGAAATCATGTGGCTCCAGAGAGCTAGGGTCGAATGGCTTTCTGCAGGCAACAAAAATACAAAGTTTTTTCATCTCAGGGCCAGCTTGAGGAGGAAAAAGAATATGATCAAGGCACTACAGAACTCTTTGGGTGTTGAGATATCTGATCCGGGAGAGCTAAAGGCGATGGCACATGATTTTTATCAATCCTTGTACCGGTCCGAGGGAGTTCAAAACTTGGATGCAGTGCTAAACCATGTGCCGCGTAAGGTAACAACAGCAATGAATACTAGTCTGTGTGCGCCATACACCAAAGAGGAAGTTAAAATTGCTCTGTTTCAAATGTTTCCAACCAAAGCTCCGGGGCCTGATGGTTTTCCTGCACACTTCTATCAGAGACATTGGGAAGTTTGTGGGGACGAAGTAACAAGAATAGTTCTGAGAATTGTGAACGGCGAGGAGAGCCCAGAATCCATCAATGATACAGTGCTTGTTTTAATCCCCAAGGTAACTACTCCAAAAGTACTTGCTCAATTCCGTCCCATAAGTCTATGCAACGTTCTATATAAAATAGCTTCAAAGGTGATAGCTAACAGATTGAAAGTGATCTTACTTGACATAATCTCTGTAATAATCAGCTTTTGTCCCTGGAAGGCTTATCACAGACAATATCATTTGCGCTTATGAGTGCTTGCATTTTATGAAGAGGTCGAGATCAAAATCCAACAGTTTTTGTGCTTTGAAGCTGGACATGATGAAGGCATATGATAGATTGGAACGGAACTACCTGAGAGGTATCATGACAAAGTTGGGTTTTGAACAGCACTGGATAGATATTGTTATGGGTATGGTATCCTCAGTATCTTTTTCTGTATGTTTCGATGGTGAAAAACTTGATTCTTTCAAGCCTACACGAGGTATTCGGCAGGGAGACCCAATCTCCCCCTACTTGTTCTTGATTGCAGCAGAGGGCCTCTCGTGCCTCCTTAAATCAAGTTCTCAGTCGTCACTAACAGGAATTCAGGTGGCTCCTTCGGCTCCTACCGTTAACCATCTCCTATTTGCAGATGACAGCCTGTTGCTATTCAAGGCCAGTGGGGAGGGATCAATTCAGGTGTCAAACCTACTTGATATTTACTGTCAGGCGTCAGGACAAAGAATCAACAATGAGAAATCTTCAATTTTCTTTAGTAAGGGCTGCCCTGCACAGTTGAAAGAAACTATAAAGACCAACTTGCAAGTGTTGAACGAGTCTTTGAGTGAACGCTACCTGGGTATGCCGACGGATGTTGGACACGCGAAGAACGGTACGTTTAAATACCTTCGGGACAGAGTCTGGGAAAAGATCAAAGGATGGATGGAGAAGTTACTGTCTGCTGCTGGTAAGGAAGTTTTAATTAATCCTGTAGCACAAGCGATCCCCGTGTATTCGATGTCGTGCTTCAGATTACCAAGGGGTCTCTATGATAGTATCACGTCGATTATCTGACAATTTTGGTGGGGTTCCAAGCAAGGGAAGAGGAAGCCTAGCTGGGTAGCATGGGATATCTTAACCATGCCGAAGCATTTGGGAGGTTTGGGTTTCCGCGACTTGGAAATCTTCAACCTAGCATTGTTAGCAAGGCAGGCTTGGTGCACACTCACAGATGATACATCTCTCAGCGCTCGAATCCTCAAGGCAGTGTATTTCCCGAAATGTTCTTTACTTCAAGCCGAACTGGGAGCACACCTGTCTCAGATATGGAGGGCTATATTGGATGGGTGCGATATCCTTGCACAAGGTGTGGTGCGCAGAATAGGGGATGGTGCAACGACGGATATATGGCAACACAACTGGATTCCTCGAGACAGTTTCAAGCGCCCTATAACATCTCTGATGCCAAATCCTCCGGTGAGAGTGGCACAACTCATCGACAACACTTCTGCTTGCTGGAACGAGGGCTTGGTCCGAACTGTGTTCACTCATTTTGACGCCGAGGCGATTTTCACAATCCCGCTATGCACGCGTCGAGTCGAGGATTTCTGGGCATGGCATCATGATCCTAGAGGAAGATTCAGCGTCCGGTCTGCCTATCACATGATTCTTAAGACAAAGCATAGCAGGGAGGCATGGCTAAATGAGGAGGGTGGGACTTCATATGAGTTCAGTGAATCCAACAACTGGTCAACAATTTGGCATATCCAAGTGCCTTCAAAGCTAAAGATGTTTCTATGGCGCTTAGCCAGGCATTCGATGCCAACGGGGACCGTTTTGGAGCACCGGAACATGGCAACAGAAAATACATGTCTACTCTGTGGAGCCGTGGACACATGGAAGCATGCACTGCTCTCATGTCCCATGTCTGCAAGTGTATGGGCGCTTGCTCCCGAAGAACTGGTGCATCATATGCTAGAACGCGGCGAGGAGCATCCGAAGGATTGGCTGTTTGCAATCCATGAAATACTACCTAAAGAGCTTTTTGATCGCTTGGTGGTCTCACTTTGGGCGATATGGGGAGCCAGAAGGAAAGCCATCCATGAGAACATTTATCAATCACCCCATTCTGTGAGCAGTTTTATATCAAGTTACTTGGGGGAGCTGAAGATGATAAATGCCAAGAACCCGGTCGTGACGGTGCATAGATCCAAGAACGCAAAAAGGTGGATACCCCCGACTGCGGACAATACTAAGATGAACATTGACGCGGCTGTGTCTAGGCAGGGTTTCGGGTCTATTGGGGTGATATGCAGAGACCAATTAGGTCGTTTCATTGGTGCATCCACCTGCGGTTTCAGAAACATTGTAGATCCACCAACCCTTGAAGCCCTGGCGATCAGGGAAGCACTGGCACTGGCACATGATCTATATCTACGACAGATTGAAGTGGCGTCGGATTGCAAAGTGGTAGTGGAGGATCTACAGAAGGATAATCTGGCGAGCTACGGTGCAATTGTACGTGAAATAATAGCCCATTCTAATTCTTTTGAATTTTGTAGCTTTAGACATGAATTTAGGAGCTCCAATTATGAAGCTCACAACTTAGCGAGGCATGCTTTATCTCTCGGTGGTGGCCGCCGTGTTTGGTTAGGCCATCCCGGGAACCTACCATCTGTCCCTGTAAACATTGTGACGAATTAATAAAGCTTCGCGACGTTGTCTCAAAAAAAGTGGGTGCCAGGGTGTGATATGTCCGGTTTAGAATAGTTCAGGGGATTAAGAACTTGGTTTTAAACATTGGGGGGTTATGTGATCCAAACGGGATACTTCTGGGGGTTATCTATACTTTTTTCTACAAAATTAGATTGGGAGGATACAATGTAATCGTTGTTACAATGTAATCGTTGGGTGGAAGAAGCAAATCGTACATGGATGATACAAAATAAAGATAGATGGGAACCTAGAAGAGCACCATGCTGATGGATGTTCTGTCGCCGGAGCTAGAAGAGTGAGCGTGGAGGAAGCATATATACACATCGGAAGAATGAGAAACAAAGAGCCAGCCATCCATTAATGAAAGTGAGGGGTGCACATCATCCGCCATGAATGACTGGAGAGAAACTGAAGAGTGATTACTTCCTTCAAACCCATGGTAGCAGTTTCAAGAGACGAATAGCCGAACGGTGATTCACAGACTGGATGAATTGGCCATCTTTGCGCCTCGAATCCGGGCTGGATGGATTCGACGTGGTCGGTCCACCACACCTTGAATCGGGACAGACTGGATGCATTGGATCCTCTCTGCGCCTCGGATCCAGGAGTGGATGGATTCGATGCGGTTGCTCCTGCTGCGCCTCCAATCGGGACTTTTTTTTGGAAGCAACCGAATCAGGACTTCCTGATTCAGGAGTGGATGGATTGGAGTATGCGGTCGCTCCGCCGCGCCTCAATCGGGATTGGATTAGGGTTTACGGCCACGAGTGGACAGACCCACCGCGTCGCTCGTATGCCTCCCAATCCCAGTACCTTCGGCTGCCCCGGATGGGAGGGTAATAGAAGCCCATTAAACCCAATTTAACGACAGAGGCCCAAAAAAGTCACTAGAGCAGCGGCCCAGAACGGCTGGCACTCAACTGTAGCGAACGAAGCGAGCCTACCTGCGATCCAGGGCCAATCCGACGATCAAAAATCGCAAAAAGTGATGATTGGACGGTTGTGTAGGTTAATGGCCTGGGAGGGCTTGAAAGTTTCTCAGTTATAATGATTCTAAATAGGTTGTGCACAAGTGTCGTATCCGCCTATTGAGCAATCGTGCTAGCGTCTCTCTTGAGTTGTGCAACACGAGCGTTTTCCGTGGATTCCACATTTTGAGCTCATTCCTTGGTTGCATGACCCCATTTATCTATCTGTGTGTGTTTCTGTGTGCCACATATTGCTATTGGTCTACTTGTTTCACTTGCGAATTTGTGAATCTCTTTCAACATTATTGACTCTTGCTAACATTTTGCATTAAATTTTTGTGCCACTATCCTCACCGAGCTACTCCATAAGTTTTAGTTTGTAGGTGTGAGTGAACAAGTCCGGTACCAATTCCACTATTCTTTCATCTCACATCGAGTGAAACGGGATACATCCTCAACTTTGGGAAAAGGTAACTTGGTATTGTTTATCTCATTTCCTACTCACCTCTACTCAAGTCTTATGATGGATAGGCAAGGCATTTCATCTTCGGTCTACAACAACAACGACGAGTTCGATGCCATGAACAACTCCAACGACGCCAAGATGCAAGCTCAAATGGAGGAGATCAAAGCCCTCATCAAGTCCTACAAGCGGTCTTCCTCATCTTTGAGAAGACACTCAAGAGCACATGTCTTTGAGCTACCATCTCCGGCAAAATCAAATCGGCATCGACACCATCACCAATAAGGACGTGAAGGTCAAGAGCTCAACACCAACAACCGCTCAACGACTTACCATCTCCCTTGGCATCTTCGCCAAGCGACTTCAAGGCATCTTCGCCTATGGACATACGGCATCTTCGCCCAAAAGCACCTCAAGAGAAGCTCCCCAAGCTCAAGTCCGCGACTTCCATGAGCTACTATGACCTCGACATCGACCACGCGATTTCTTTCTATGGAACTCTAGAACCCGAGGAGTATCTCGAGTGGGAGTGTTTGATGGACGACTACCTCAAGCTACATCAAGTTCCTCCCGAAGATAAAGTGAAGTGCGCCACAAGGAACTTCCACGACTACGCGTCCACATGGTGGCTTCACGCATATGAGTTGGCCCAAGACGAAGAGAGCTTTGCGGCGAGAGTTCGTGCCTCCAACCTACACGGAACAACTTCAACGCCAATTGGAGAACACCATCCAAGGATCCAAGTACATCGACGAGTACTTCAAGGAGATGAAGATTGCCTTAAGATGAGCCGGCGTGGACGACCCCATTTCGATGAAGTTCCACTTCATGATGGGATTGCACAACGACATCTCCAAGATGATCTTCCTCAAGAACTACAAGTCCCTCGACGACAACTACATTGGTGCTCTCAAGGCGGAACAAGAAATCATGACGGCCAAAGCTTCTCCACCCCAAGCTCACTTCGCGATGACCAAGCTCCATGAGAACGAGCATGAGGCTAGTACCACCACGATGTCCAAGCCCGACAAGCTCCAAGACGATGCTCCCAAGTTCGACTTCACCGCCACCCCTCTTTGTGGCATTGATGATGTCGAGTCTACTTCGACTCTTTATCAAGATGGTGCAGCGACGACTACGACTACGGAGACCATCAAGGACCAAGCTTTGGAGGCGAGCGACATGGTGACGAGCAAGGATGATGCTTCCATCTTAGGAGGCGAGAGTGATGATGTGCCATCTTCGGCCTTCATCCACGGCGATGGCGATGAGATGGTTGAGCATGGGATTTTCCCTTCGACCACAGTGAAGTATGATGACTTGAGTGACTTTTGCCACCATATTGAGAGTGAGAGTGACTTCACCACTAGGCCCATATATGATGTGTTATCACAATTCCCATGTGAGGAGAGCCACAACCCCCACCGCTTGAATGAGATGAGTGACTCCGCCATACGTGAGATTGAGTGCACCTACCTTGAGGGAGTGAGTGAACCACCACATAGAGAGAGTGTGATAGTTGATAGGGCATGTGAGGCCATTTGCATTTCTAACAACTTGACCTCTACCTCTATTGTGTCTTCTCATTTGGTGCTAGGCCCCAAATATGATGACGCGCCGATTCGCAACGACTACGTCCTACCTTTGGACAAGACGATGGCCATGGTGGAATATGATGCACCCCCACATGGTTCCATCAAGATGAAGATGACCACCATTTGGTCTTTCCCACCTCACCTACACCACTTGAGTGGAATGAACAAGGTAACATAGGTGAAGGTGATGCTCTAGTCCCACTAGTGGACATTCTTGACATTGATTGCTTGCATGATGTTGATCAACCTATTACCATGCTTCATGCTAGTGCGACTTCCCCATGCGATGGTTTATCCATTTATGATGAGTATGATGATTGCCATGTGGAGTCTATTAGTTGTGATGCCATGTTACATAGGATTTCTTGTGCTAATTCTCTCGGTCACATCATGTTTGCCAATCCGCTTGACTTGTCATATGCTATGCATGAGATCAATCATATGTCATATTTGCAATCTCTTCATAGTGACTATGCATATGCTATTAAAATAAACCCAATTTGCACATATGGTATAGATGACAAGCCTATGGTTATTGGCATTTGTTTCTCTTGTGATGATATTGACATGCTACCTTTGCATCATTTATCTCATATGCCATGCCATAACCACCTAGCTTCGGATATGCATTGTTTTGGATGTTGTCCATTTTCTCCATATGATATTTCCAATATTGCTCATGAGGAGACCCCCATAGTTTCCTCATACATTTTAGGAGATTTTGATTCATCCCATCCATTGCATGATCCCAATACTTGTGTGCACCATATGCTCCCAATGAATCATAATGATATTGTTGTGCCATATACTACTATGCTCAATTTGTGTCACCATCGTGTTATACACAATAACTATTCTTTCATGATGGATGACATGTTCTTATACCATGCATCAAATTTATTTGAGCGATGCTTATCTTGTACTAACTCACACGTGCACATGCACATCATGATGGATGATGTGTACATTTACCACACAGACAATTTCTTTCGCTTGTGTATTTGTTGTGTAGGTACCCATGAACATTTGTCAACCTCACAATCCCATGAGTTGACAAAACGAGCTCTCAAGAGCAATGATGACTTGGGATACCATGGATTGCCTTTCCCACCGCTCTCTTCACGCGAAGTCTTCATGCATTTATTCTACATGTCCCTCACATGGTTATGGATTATTGTCCATTACATATTCTATGCCCATCTTGCCATGTTCACTTTGCATGATATGCTCATTCCCATGCTTTTTCCATGCATTTGTGACCCATGCTTTGCATTACGCATGATGATTGATTCTACTACTTGTATGTGTATTTGCAAGCTTTGTGGAGACATCACTTGTTATTGCCATATTTGCTTTGTGCCCCACGCCTATGATTATACTATGATCTTGCTTTGTGTTCGTGCTTGCGATATGTCATGTGTATTGTCTATGTCTATTATTTGCTCACATGACATGATTGCCATAATTTCCTCTAGTATGTTGCATCTTCGCACTACTAGATTGCACGACTTGATTACTATGCTTGCTTATGTTGCATCACCAATGACTCATACTTGCTCATTTCATGCGGTTGATGACAACCATCTACATGCTTTGCACATGATTGTTGTTGCTTCTTGTCATATATCTCCATATGTTGCCTTTCTCTTGCTAGATGATTTGACATGTATTGAGTGCAACAATGCCCCTAGTCTTGATAATGAGTTTTCCCCCATAGCATTCTCACATATGATTGGAGATTTTGACATTTTTCTTGTGAAGCATGCTTGTCTTGCCTCTTTGCACCATATACCTAGTGCCATGAATATATCCATTGTTGCATCATATTATTCATGCGCTTGTGCTTCTAACGGTTATGTGCAAAAGAACAGAACCATCATGATGGATGATGTGTTTATCTACCATGCACATACATTCTTTATTTTGTTTTGTGCATGTGTAGGATACTTGGACTTTGTGTCAACTTCCACATCACGTGAGTTGACAATCCGAGCTCTTGAGAGCAAACCACCTCCTACTACGACGATTCTACATCACACTTGCTTGTACTTCGGCATTGTGAAGGACGCACAAGGACACGCTTTCAAGGTGATATCCTTCTCTTTTGAGAATTTCAAAACCATGAGCATGAATATTGTGGATCATACTACTTGTGTTGCTTGCACCATGAGACTTGGACCACTTGATTGCACACATGTTAGAGACCTTGCTTCGACTTGTCATTTTCACCGCTCCATGCATCATGATATATATGCCTTGTGTGTTGCATCCAATTCTTGGATTACTTGCTCCTCTCATATGTTTGGTTGCAACAATGTCATCACTTCACATATGTCATGTCCCATCGATTGCTACATGCTTGCCTTTATTGCCTCACACATGATGAACACTTGATCTTTCTATTGTGTTGATTGCCACACTATATTCACTACACCCCATGCACATTATGCTTGGATTGTCTTGCACTTGACCCATGTGTTTAGACACTTTATTTTATTTGGTGTTGTGAATGCTTCCTATGCCTACCATAGACCTTTCATTGAGAGCTTTATGCATGCTTGCTATGACCATGAGGTAGATGCTTCTTCTCTTGTCACGCACATTTGCATCACTACCTCACACTTGCATAATTGTTTCCATGATATCCTTGCTTGTGCTCAATTTATGTGCTTATATGCCATGTCACAATCCTTTGTCAAACCATATGCTTTGCATGATGACGACACTTGTTTGGTAAATCACCTCTTGAATGCTTGGTTTAGCACTTACGCTAACCACATTTGTTTTTCCAAGTGTTTGTTGTCTTTGCTCCTTTTGAAGGAATCCCAAGATGGCGCGACATTGCAGAGTGCCCATTTCGAACTTCAAGATGACGAGAACTTGGTGATCGACCACTCCTACATGGCGACGCCATCTCTTTCCCATGGTGATTTGGATTTTGATCCGAGGTCGGATCTTTCCCAAGGGAGGGGAGATGATGTGGAGCATCCTACAGACATCACCATGTCAAGAGTCCATTCGGCAAGTGACACGTGCGGCATCTACTTCACATACACAAAGGTGAATCATCTCCTTTACACGTGCTCACTTGACCCCTTTGAGGATGGTATACTACGTGACACTCCACTCGTGTGCATGCATAGGTATTGTCGGAATGGTACGGACGACGAGGAGGAGTGCGAGCGCAAGTGTACAACTACACCATCCGCGAGGGAAGCCTGGAAGAGAAGACGGAAGAAGGAGCTGCAAAGTCTACAGCGACCGGATGACCGGAAGCCGTCAGACGTCCGACCCTCTACAGCCGCCGGACGACTGACGGACACCGGACGTCCGACAAGTCCCAGGCACCGGACGTCCGACGCTCACCTGAAATCTGGTGCCACCCATCCCGAAGCAAAACGACGGATGTCCGACGCCCTCCGGACGACCGGACCCCTGCGAGCGACCGGACTTCCGACGCCAACCGGATGTCCGACCCTGCCTGTGTGCAGCTGGGACTTTGGCCTTGTATATCTCTCCCACTTACCCCTTCGTGGCTTAGACTATAAATAGACCTTCCCCTAATCCTTCCTAGGGTTAGCAAAGTGATAGCTCATTTGATAGAGAGCTTTGCTCCTTGTACCACTCTACTCTTGAGAGAGAAAGAGACTACTACTCCATTGGAGGCCAAGACCTCCATCTATGAGAAGATCCTGCGGGATATATCGTCAAGACCCCCGTGTGGGAGGATCCTTCTAGGATTAAAGCCCCCATCTCCTTTGGATTTGGGATGAACTCTACCATCAAGACCTCCTCATGGAGATGAACCTTAATTACCTTGTATCTTTCCCTTTGTTGTTCATGTACCTTGTGGATCTTGTGTGTTTGATTATCTAGTGGATGTGTGATTGGACTTGTTCTTGAGTGTTTCCCCTTGTGTTTTATCTCCGTTCTTCCCCGTATTCTTCGTGTTCTTCGCGGGATCCGCTCCTTTCGTGAAAGATCGGCCGCATAGGGTTCCACCCTACATCACCTACCCCCCTTAAGATGAATCTCGCCCTCGAGATTTGGGTTGGCTAGAAAATAGGTGTGGGTGGTCTTTCCGTAGGTCTTCTTCTTGCTCCCAGGTGGCTTCTTCCTCGGTATGGTGGCTCCACTGAACTTTGCAAAACTTGATGACCTTGCTGCGTGTAACTCGGCTGGCAAACTCGAGAATCTTGATGGGTTTCTCCTCATAGGTTAGGTCACTCTCCAACTGAATTGCTTCCAGGGGCACTGTATCCCTTAGAGGAATATCGCCATCTCCACATGGCACTTCTTCTACTGGGAGACGTGAAACACATCATGAACTCCTGACAAACCTTCAGGTAACTCCAACTTGTAGGCCACTTCTTCCGTACGTTCCAAAACCCGGTATGGTCCTACAAATCGTGGTGCTAACTTTCCTTTGACTCCAAATCGTTTAAATCCTCGAAGTGGTGACACATGAAGATATGCTCTATCTCTGACTTCATAGACTACCTCCTTGCGTTTAGTATCAGCATAACTCTTCTGCCTGGGCTGAGCTACCTTTAGTCTATCACGAATCAACTTAACCTTCTCTTCAGACTCTTTGATTAAATCTGGTCCGAACAACTACAGTCTCCAACTTCATCCCACATCAATGGTGTCCTGCACCTCCTTCCATACAAAGCTTCGAAAGGGGCCATCTTCAAACTAGCCTGGTAGCTGTTGTTGTACGAGAACTCTGCATAAGGCAAATTATCATCCCATCTAGAGCCATAATCTAGCGCACAAGCTCTCAACATGTCCTCCAGAATCTGATTGTCTCTGTCGGTGTGTCCATCGGTCTGCGGATGAAAGGTTGTACTGAACTCTAGCCTGGTACCCAAAGTCTAGCATAACTGATTCCAAAACTTTGAAGTAAACTGTGTTCCTCTATTAGATACGATGGTCCTCAGAACTCCATGTAGACATACGATCCTGGTCATATATATCTTGGCCAACTTCATGCTTGTATAGGTGGTTTTCACAGGGATAAAGTGAGCCACTTTAGTCAAGCGATCTACTACTACCCAGATGGAATCATAACCTGATCGTGTCCTAGGTAATCCGATGATGAAATCCATGCCAAGTTTATCCCACTTCCATTCGGGTATCAGCATAGGCTGTAGTAATCCTGTTGGCTTCTGATGCTCTGCCTTCACTCTCTGACAGACGTCGCATACTGCTACATACACGGCAATATCCTTCTTCATACCTGTCCACCAGAAACGTTCCTTCAAATCCAAATACATCTTCGTGTTTCCGGGGTGAATCGAGTATGGCGAGTCATGAGCTTCCTGAAGTATTAACTTCCTGATCTCTGCATCATTGGGCACATAAATACAATCCTCAAACCATAAAGTTTCATGCTCATCCTCACGAAAACCTTTGGCTTTTCCTTTACTCATCTTCTTCTTTATCTCTAAAATTTCCTTATCAGTCTTCTGGGCTTCTCGAATCTTTCCCAACAACGTGGACTGAACTTCCAACGCTGCAACAAAACCTCTCGGAACTATATCCAAATGAAGTTCCTTGAGATCGTCTGTTAACTCCCGCGGCAAACCTCCGGTTACGAGAGTGTTTACATAACTCTTGCGGCTCAACGCGTCTGCTACAACATTGGCCTTTCCTGGATGGTAATGCAGCTTCATATCATAATCCTTTATGAGTTCCAACCATCTCCTCTGCCTGAGATTCAACTCCTTCTGCGTGAAGATATACTTCAAACTCTTATGCTCCGTGTATACATCACAACGGTTTCCAATAAGAAAATGTCTCCAGGCCTTGAGCGCATGCACTACGACTGCTAGCTCCAAATCATGAGTGGCATAATTCAACTCATGAGGTCGAAGCTGACGTGAGGCATATGAAACAACTCTTCCGTCTTGCATAAGTACACCTCCAAGTCCCTGGCGAGAAGCGTCACAATACACTTGGAAATCCTTGCGTATATCCGGAAGAATTAGCACTGGGCTATAACTAAACGTTTCTTCAATTCCTGAAAACTGGCCTCACATTCTTTGGTCCATTTGAACTTGGTGTCCTTCTTCAATAACTCTGTCATGGGCTTTGCAATCTTGGAAAAATTTCAATGAATCTCTGGTAATATCCTGCGAGTCCAAGAAAACTGCGTATTTCTCTAACTGAGGTGGGTGCCAACCACTCTGTGATAGACTTAACCTTAGAAGGATCGACTGCTATACCTTCTCTAGATATAACATGTCCGAGAAATCCAACTTCTTTCAACCAAAACTCACATTTGCTAAACTTGGTGTATAGCTGATGTTCCCTAAGCTTCTCGAGAACTAAGCGCAAATGTTCCTTATGTTCTTCTTCATTCTTCGAGTATACCAATATATCATCAATGAACACCACAACAAACTTATCCAGGAACTCCATGAACACCTTATTCATCATGCTCATAAAGTAGGCAGGGGCATTTGTCAAACCGAAAGACACGACAGTGTACTCATATAGCCCGTATCTTGTGGTAAAAGCTGTCTTAGATATATCCTGTTCTCAAATCTTCAGTTGGTGGTATCCTGATCGAAGATCGATCTTGGAGAATACTTTATCTCCCTATAGCTGGTCAAACAAATCATTGATCACCGGTAGTGGGTACTTGTTCTTGATCGTCACCACATTCAGTGCACGATAATCCACAACCATCCTCAACGATCCATCCTTCTTCTCAACTAAGAGCACTGGGGCTCCCCACGGTGATGAACTTGGTCGAATGTAACCTTTCTCCAATAACTCCTTAATCTGCTTCTTAATTTCCTCTAGATGATTTGCGGGCATTAGATACGGTCTCTTCGATATTGGTTCGGTGCCTGGTAACAGCTCTATCAAAAATTCTATATCTCGATCTGGTGGCATGCCTGGTAGTTCCTCTAGGAATACATCAGGATAATCCTTCACAACTGGCACTTCCTCCTAAACAACTCCCGAGAGTGAATTTACTTGAGTCCTCCTTGGCGCATGCCTGGACACATACTTGATCCGTTTACCCTCTGGGGTAGTGAGGAGAATTGACTTACTCGCACAATCAATATTTCCTCCATACATCGATAGCCATTCCATGCCTAGTATCACATCCAATCCTTGTGACTACTGAAGTGTCATCCGTGGATCGGTATGCTGACGCACACAATACTTGAGGATTTATAATAGAGTTCAATCACATGTAAAAAGTAACATAAATACTATTACCTCAATCCATATAGCGGAAGTAACAACAAAGTTGTGGAGTCCGAACAACACCAACGACAAAGTTGAGTGTAGACATCGCAACCCTATCATATGACTTACTCATCGTAAAATTCCTACAACATGAGACGTTGCAGCCATGTAGGTCAGTACATTGAATGTACTGGCAACTTCACACCATAGAATAATAATGAGAATGTCTATCTCTATATGCATATTTGGCTGGTGGAGGCTCTAAGTTTAATTTTTGCATAAAGCTAAATTTTCCCTACAACAAATGAATATATTTTATTTACTACTAAGTTAAGTTACCCATATTGAGAAGGTAACCCCAACTCAATCCCAAAATCACCAAATCATCAATAACCCAACAATTTCATTAAATAGAGTGATGAGATCAACCAATAATTCACTTCCAGATACTTGAAATTGTCCACAACCGGGGACACGACTAATCATGATTAGTTTGTACACTCTGCAGAGGTTTGCACACTTTTCCCCACAAGACTCGATCTCCTCCATTGAATTTCTCGCACTGCCTGATGTTTGAGAACTGGATGATTGAGACATAGTCTTTCCGAAGAGGTCCCCTTAACTGATAGATAGGCCGGTACACCTATAATCCCCCTACATCTGCTAGCCTATCATGGGAAGGTTTCCCACAACTTACTTAACTATGCCAGAGCCCATAATGGCTTGTGGCTGCACACGGAAGTTTCTAGCATGAATAATCTTATGATCCCTTTGAGCCTGGGTGGCATTCCATAGGATGATCACACGGATACCCCGGGATCTCCAAGGACAACACTGGATTCCCCAGGTGCCCGCAACCAATCCACCTAGATGTGTATTTAAGTAGCCACCTTAAGTTTCCCTTAGTTATTATCTCTCACAACTTGCATGATTCTCACATACCAATCCCCGTCTACGAGCATGGCTAATCAATATGAGCATAACTTATATTTCCGGGGTGATCAAAGGTAATAGATTCCTACCTCATGAACTACATAGCAACAACCACATGTTCCCAATCCTACTCATGCAATATTTGAGGGTGAACTAATGCAAGTAAAACTGGGTATAGGAATAGTATGATTAAAGTGTGAACTTGCCTTGCCGACGATCGGAAAACCCTAGAGATTCGTAGTAGCAAGTCTCACACTCCGAAACTCTATCGTGAACAAAGAATAGCATACATAAGCACTCAAGCATAAGATGCACAGGTAAAACTCAAAAGAAAAGATCCAAGCTGAAAGTTCAAGTGAAGAGCTTCGAATTCCAAAAAGAATCAATCGAATCGGAGTTATGAAACTCAAACTATGATCAAAAGAAATTTGAATTCAAATCTGCTTGAAACCAAATTTTAAATTTCCAAAATCATGTTCAAGTTGATTATCTGGACAGAGGGGATCAAGACGAAGATTTTGGCGTTGGTTTCACTGGATTTGGACAAACAAGCAAAAAGTAGCGAGGGTTTGAAGACCAGGGACTAATCTATAAAGAAACTATTCACAAATAGGTCCCTGGCCAAAAATAAACAGAAAAAGAAAAATCTATCGGATGAACGTCCGCTAACAGAAACTAACGAATGAACTCGTTCGTTAAGAGATCGAAACGAATGAACGTTCGCTACTTAACCGGAAAAATAAAAACTGATCTATCCGAAGCAAACCGAAACAAAAAAACCGAGAAGTAACCGGCGAACCAGTATGGTTTTTACCGGTTAAACGGGGTTCGGCCGGCGGCGGTCAATGACGAGCGGGGCGGCGGCTCCGGCGAGACGGGCGGGGCAGCGCGGGGCTGCGCCGACGGCGACGAGCGACACGTTGACGATGACGGCGGCGCTAGCGAGCTTCGAGGCGGGGCGGCGCGGCAACTAAAGGTAGCGGCGGCGCGACTGACTCGGGGTCCAAGGGGGCTCGGGGTCGCTATATGTATAGGAGGGGCGGCGAACCTCGGGGGAGTCCCGAGCTCCGATGGCTCCGGCGACGGAGTCCTGCCGGACTCGGGTAGGGAAGGCGGTGGCGGCACGGGCTGGGCTGGCTCGGCTGGGCCGGCCCAGTTCGGGAGTTTTTTTAAAATAATTTCGCCGAAAAAGAAAAATCCAAAATAAAATAAATAAAGACCCTAAAATCTCAAAAATAAGTTTCACGGTCCTCTACTAATATTTAGGACAAGATGAACATTTTTGTGGGCTAAAATCCATTTTTTTCCTAATTTACCCGAATAAAATCCGAAATAAGATCAAATAAAATACATATTTTTATTTAAAATTAAATTTCCATTATTTCCTCTATTTTGAAGAAGTCATATTATCTTCTCTCATTGTTCTATTTATTTCAAAATAATTGGAAAAATAATTTCAAATAAAAATCACTTTGACCCAACTTACCAAATTCAAAAATTCAAAAATGGAATTTTAGGAAAACTTCCAACTCTCTCAAATGGTCCTTGAGTTGCTTAAGGTCTCTAGGATCAAAATGTCCAAATAAAACCAATTCAAAAAAATGCAAGGATCATGGATGCATATGATGACCTAATTGATTAACATCCAATTGAAAATTGGGATGTTACACTATTTATTTTTCTTCCCACCCTGATGGTTGACGGTGGCCTCAGTACACGCACAACCACAACGCGTTTGAATGTGGTCAATCATAAGGCGTCTCTCTGTGAGCATAAAATGAGCAATCTAATTTATTTTCCCCTGCGAGGTTTTGCCGAGGCATGCATATGTGGTTATCTCCATTTTGGTTTTGATGACATATTTAGTTGCAACCAGGATCGATAC
Organism: Triticum urartu; assembly: GCF_056163025.1. NCBI lineage: Eukaryota > Viridiplantae > Streptophyta > Magnoliopsida > Poales > Poaceae > Triticum > Triticum urartu. Next base: position 232,672,798 of record NC_141877.1, read on the forward strand.
CGGTATAAAATAAAGACGAATCGTGTGCTATTGATTAAAGTTACACCCTAAATAGCATTTAAAAAAATGATTAACATGTAAAAAAAGATCATACTCATGGCATCTCATCTGTGTTGCCGTTTATCCTTCTTCTCAACTTGTCGGCGGTGGCCTCAGTGCACGTACAACCACGTTGTATTTGAATGTGGTCAATTTAAGGCGTCTCTCTTTGGGCATAAAATGAGCAATCTGATTTCTTCCCCCTGGAGATTTTGTCGAGGCATACATGTGTGGTTATCTCCATTCTGGTTCTGTTGACGTATTCATTTTAACCAGATCGGCGCCGATACGAAACAAAGATGGATCGTGTGCTATTGATTAAAGCTACACCCTAAATAGCATTTAAAAAATCAACATGTAAAATAATATCATATTTAGTCTCTACACATTTTTAATCAAATTCCATGTGTAATATGTCAAAATTGGCGTTAGGATTTAAAATATATGGATATTCTTGAAAGCATTTGTTTTTACTACAAAAAAACCACTTCCGTGATGATACGTGTTTGTCATAGTAGGTCACGTTTTCTGTCATGCATGTACATCCATGACGATTTTATGACAGAATCAAGATAGTCATACCTGTGCTGTCGTAGAAGTGTTCCATGACAATACCAAAATTATCATCACGGAAGTGTCCACTTCCATGACGATAAATGGCGCGTCATGGAAGTGCTTTCGTTAAGGGTCACCGACATGTGGCATCCACCGTAACGGGTCGCCGTTAAGCTATCGGGTCCCGGTTTAGATCCGATAACCCGTTAACAGCCCGGACCAATGGGGATTTTCCACGTGTAAAAATATCATTGGCCGGAGGAAACACGTGTCGGCTCCGTGGTGGGCTAGATGTCGTCCATCCAATGGAGAAGACATGCCTATGATACGTCGACACGTGGTAGGGCCCAACAGAGGCTCATATAGGTTAAAAGGGCCATCCCACTAACGACCTGCTTAAACATGGTCCATTTACAGCCCAAAGCCAAATCTGGCCCGTTAATTGTTCGCCGAGTATTTGGGCCCAATTACGGCCCAGTGAGATTTCAGCCTGTTAGAGGCCTGATGTAGACATGGCCCCATTTCAGCCGGTGTGTCTTTCGGCCTGGGAATGGCCCGTGCTGCCCATGGGCCATATATGGTCCGACGCGACATCCGACCCACTAACGACCCGTGATCAAGGTGGCAATAGTTCAGACCAATGTGACTTTGGGCCTGTTAAAGGTCCGTCGTATAATTCGGCCCACTAATGCCTCTGCTAAATTTTCGGCCTCTTAAAGTTCCATGATATTAGTGGGCCAACTAAGGCTCGAGATATGTTCTAGCCTGGTAACGGCCTATTGTATAACTGGGCCAATAATGGCCCGATATACATTTCAGCCTGCTAAAGGCCCGTGGACGACTATTGAAAATTGAGGCCCAACATGCATTTTGGCCTGCTAAATGCCCATGGTATCTTTTGGGCCGTAACATCCCGTTAGAATATTCAGCCTGTTAATGGCCCGAAGCTACATGGGCCAACTAAGCGCCGGGTCCACTAAAGGCCCAACTAAACTTTGGGCCCATTGAAGGCCCATGTAAGTTGTGGGCCTAGCACATAGTGTCCACGAAGGGCCCCAATGGCCGGTCAGCGCAGGCCCAAGAAAGTTGCGGGCTAGCCCAATTGTGGCCTGCTAAAATGCATGCCCATTAGAGGCAAATGTTTTGGCCCGGTCGACTACATCAGATTTTTGCTGTTTTTTCCAGATAGCAAATGATGGCATATACGGTAACTAGTAGGAATTAAGAACAAACCTACTCTATACAATAAAGAAATTATGACATAGTAACTTAGAATAAACCTACACTATACAATAAAGGATTTATGGTATATTACATTCACTGGGCATTAAAGTTTGCCACCAATCATAAAGCACAACGAAGAAGCAGATTACAAAAACTGGGCACCATTGCAGCGTAACAAAATAATAGTGAACAAAGACCACTTCCAAGACAATTCAAGAAAGGTTAGCCTCATGCGGGAGCTGCTGCGCAAGCAGCTGAGCAAGGCTGTGAGACCGGCCTTGCATGCCGGTCATAGCTTCCAGGTGTAGCTATTTAGCAATGAGGTTCTCATTGGTGTTCTCCATGATCTTCCTTAGAGATTGGACTTCAAGTCTAAGTTGAGTTGCAGAATGCCTTTCTGCTTGAACTTGAGACTGAAGATGTTGAACTGATTTAGACAGCGAATTCTATGAGCTTGTGTGACTACTAGTATCAAGTAACTTGAACACTACATGACGACATGCCTTTGAGGTTGTCTCGCTATCTGCAAGATGTTTTGCCTTCTTTGCTGCAATATATGTTGGGTTTGTCTCACAGCCTTCAACAGACTTGTGCATGCCATTAGGCATATCACCCTGAAACAAGTAGAGAGATGACATGTTTCGCACGTATATAAACAAAGATGGTAACTGTGCTGTCAATTCCTTCCAATTTCAAGTTAGAAAATAAAGAGTCCGTTCAAAATCTCAATAGCATAATTTGGCATTGTTCATAATACAGGGAGCTTCACCACACTACTGGATTACCATGTCAACAAAACAAGCATAGATGAAGGAAAAAAACAAACAGTAAGATAAAGCAGGAGATGACAAGGTGCAAATGTGGGCTGCTTCACCAAACACTGGATTATATATCAACAAAACTAGCATACATGTAGGGCTAAAAAAAATCATTGGATCTGTATTGAGTAATGTGCATGGTATGAATAAGGAATTTGGTTTTACAACTAAATCTTGGAACTTACAGTTGTTGCGAACATGCATTTTGATAGAAATAGCAAACTAAGCAACAATTGACGATAGGGAGTATGAGAAAATTAAACAACAGTTGAGGATAAAGGCTTTAGAAGGACCGACTTACATTAATAGTTAACACCGGCTATATAATGCCCTTCTCCATGTCAAGGGCAGGATAACTCAAGAATTTCAACACATAATCTTCTTTATAAGCATTGTCTGTACTCTACATTTTGTAGAGAGTAATTATAGATATGATAATACTGGTAGGGATAGAGGATAATGAAGATAAGATGCCGTTTGATGCTACATAATCAACTACCTATTCCTGTAAGTACAAGCGTTATAGGACAAAATGTATTGACAAGAGCAATGGGCTACACTTCTGCACTGGCATTGTGTGTGTATTCAACTTTTTGGTAAGATTAAATATAGATGTGATATCTTTTAGTAAATGGTGGGCAAGGGAGATAAGATGCATAATGCTACACAATGAACCAATTCCCTCCTTCCCATAATATAAGAGTGTTTTGTACACTGGTGTACTGTACAAAACACTCTTATATTATGGGACGGAGGGAGTAGCTGTTAATGTAAGTACAATGATAGAAGACGTTCAGTCCTTACAAGAGGACTGCTGAGCTAAACCTCTTCAAAAGCATTGGGTTGATTCTAAATTTATGTAAGAGTCGATACGGATCTTATAATGTCCACCAAATGGAGCATAAGGAGGCTAACATGTGTAGTGATGCTACATAATCAACCAACCATGAAAGTAAGTATGGTCACACAAGGCAAGAGGTACTCACAAGAGCAATGCAGTGTGCAGTGTAGTTGCGAGATTCTGTTGTCCCTTGAGAATAAATGTTCTTCTGCAAACAGTTTTCGTACAAGTGAGACGGTAAGGCACATGCAAAAATGTAGTTCAAATTGTGATGTGATACCATATACAGTACCTTACGCTGCAGATGAGAGCAATGTGTAACAAGATTATTCCAGTCACTCTCTAATAAATGTACCATCGGATACTTTACACAAATTTCATTTAGAGGCTTGACATCGAAGTGCGCTTGCCTCAGGTAGGAACGATACTTCATCAATGAGTGCTTGAAAAGCACAACCAACCCTTGCTCGTCTTGACTATCGAGTTTGGTCCTCGCCTATTTAAAAGAATGAAATATTGTGTCTTCTATTAGCAGAAATATATGCAGTAATTACCATGAATAACATGAAGGAAATATGCCCTAGAGGTAATAATAAAGTTGTTATTTATATTTCCTTATACCATGATAAATGTTTATTATTCATGCTAGAATTGTATTAACCGGAAACTTAGTGCATGCGTGAATACATAGACAAAACAAAGTGTCCCTAGTATGCCTCTACTTGACTAGCTCGTTGATCAAAGATGGTTAAGTTTCCTGACCATAGACATTTGTTGTCATTTGATGAACGGGATCACATCATTAGAGAATGATGTGATGGACAAGACCCATCCGTTAGCTTAGCATAATGATCGTTAAGTTTTATTGCTATTGCTTTCTTCATGACTTATACATACTCCTATGACTATGAGATTATGCAACTCCCAAATACCGGAGGAACACCCTGTGTGCTATCAAACGTCACAAAGTAACTGAGTGATTATAAAGATGCTCTACAGGTGTCTCCAAAGGTGTTTGTTGGGTTGGCATAGATCAAGATTAGGATTTGTCACTCCGAGTATCGGAGAGGTATCTCTGGGCCCTCTCGGTAATGCACATCACTATAAGCCTTGCAAGCAATGTGACTAATGATTTAGTTGCGGGGTGATGTATTACGAAATGACTAAAGAGACTTGCCGGTAGCGAGATTGAACTAGGTATGATGATACCGACGATCGAATCTCGGCAAGTAACATACTGATGACAAAGGGAATAACGTATGTTGTTATTGCAGTTTGACCGATAAAGATCTTCGTAGAATATGTAGGAACCAATATGAGCATCCAGTTTCCGCTATTGGTTATTGACCAGAGATGTCTCTCAGTCATGTCTACATAGTTCTTGAACCCGTAGGGTCCGCACGCTTAACATTCGATGACGATTTGTATTATGAGTTATGTGTTTTGGTGACCGAAGTTTGTTCGGAGTCCCGGATGAGATCACAGACATGACGAGGAGTCTCGAAATGGTCGAGAGGTAAAGATTCATGCATTGGAAGGTTATATACGGACACCGGAATGGTTCCAAAGAGGTTCCTGTAGCTTCATGCCATGCTTTGCTTTGCCATGATATATTCCTGTAGCATGTTGTTACCTTGCTCTAAACATTGCTTCTTGTTATTAAATTCCTGACATGTTGCTATTTTCACTAAGTCTGTAACCTGTTATCTTTTGCACCTTTTCCATGCTTGTTTGAACCTGCTATTGAGTGAATTAGCCATAGTTCAGTGTTCATCTTTTGTCAAGCACCTTGAGTGTATCCCTGCCATGTGCTTTGTTGCTATGTTAGAGTGCAGTAGCTTGTTGTTCTTGATGCATTTAAATGGCCTCGTGCTGTTAATCGCAGATCGGTGCCATATTTGTTTTGCTTGCCATTTCCAAACCGTGCATCCGATTCCGGTGATCTTTATATCGATTTCGACCAAAATCAACTCCTCTTTCCAGTGGCACTCTTGGTTTGCCAAGTTGAGGCCTGGTTCAATCTTTTCCTTCCAGAGTACCCATATGCATTGCATATCACATCCCGCATATCATGCCATGTTTTGCATCATGTTGTTTGTGCATTGCACGTGGTTGATTGTGTCTCCCTTTGCTTGGGTTCTTGCTTTGGGTAGAGCCGGGAGACGAGTTCGTGTTCGAGGAGCCCGTTGAGTACGTTTTCGAGGATCAAGCTTTCGGCTACTTGGAGAACTTTGCAGGCAAGATGACCATACCCTCGAAATCACTTCTATCTTTGCTTGCTAGATGCTCGCTCTTTCGCTATGCCTATGCTACGATACCTACCACTTGCTTATCATGCCTCCCATATTGCCATGTTAAACCTCTAACCCACCTTGTCCTAGCAAACCGTTGTTTGGCTATGTTACCGCTTTGCTCAGCCCCTCTTATAGCGTTTCTAGTTGCAGGTGAAGATTGGAGTTTGTTCCTTGTTGGAACATGGTTTTGTTGGGATATCACACTATCTCTTATTTAATTAATGCATCTATATACTTGGTAAAGGGTGGAAGGCTCGGCCTTATGCCTGGTGTTTTGTTACACTCTTGCCGCCCTAGTTTCCGTCATACCGGTGTTATGTTCCTTGATTTTGCGTTCCTTACACGGTTGGGTCATAAAGGGAATCCCTTGACAGTTCGCTTTGAATAAAACTCCTCCAGCAAGGCCCAACATTGGTTTTACCATTTGCACTAACAACCTATCACCTTCCCTTGGGTTCTGCAGACTCAAGGGTCATCTTTATTTTAACCCCCCGGGCCAGTGCTTCTCTAAGTGTTGGTCCGAAACAGAGTCACTTGCGGCGCCACCTCGGGGAAACTTGAGGGCTGGTTTTAGCTGTACGCAGCGCTCATCCGGTGTTGCCCTGAGAACGAGATATGTGCAGCTCCTATCAGGATGTCGGCGCATCGGGCGGCTTTGCTGGTTTAGTTTTACCATTGTCGAGATGTCTTGTAACCAGGATTCCGAGTCTGATCGGGTTGTCTTGGGAGAAGGAATATCCTTCGTTGACCGTGAGAGCTTGTGATGGGCTAAGTTGGGACACCCCTGCAGGGTTTTGAACTTTCGAAAGCCGTGCCCGCGGTTATGGGCAGATGGGAATTTGTTAATGTCCGGCTGTAGAGAACTTGACACTTAACTTAATTAAAATGCATCAACCGCGTGTGTAGCCGTGATGGTCTCTTTCCGGTGGAGTCCGGGAAGTGAACACGGTGTTGGAGTTATGCTTGACGTAGGTTGTTCTAGGATCACTTCTTGATCATAGTTTCTCGACCGTGCCTTGCCTTCTCTTCTCGCTCTCATTTGTGTAAGTTAGCCACCATATATGCTAGTGCTTGCTGCAGCTCCACCTCATACCTTTTACCTACCCGTAAGCTTAAATAGTCTTGATCGCGAGGGTGTGAGATTGCTGAGTCCCCGTGACTCACAGATACTTCCAAAACCAGATTGCAGGTGCCGATGATACCGTGTAAGTGACACAACCAAGCTCAAGGAGGAGCTCGATGAAGTCCGTGTTCGTTGTGTTGTTTCATTTCAGTTGATCGATAGTGGAGCCCAGTTGGGACGATCAGGGATCTGTAGCACTAGGGGTAGTCTTCTTTTATTTTGGTTCCGTTGTCGGACCTTGATTGTATCTGGATGTTGTAATGCTATAGTCATGTATTGTGTGAAGTGGCGATTGTAAGACAACTATGTACCCCTTTCCTTATTCAGTACATGGGATGTGTAAAGATTACCCCTCTTGTGACATTGCTTACAATGCGGTTATGCCTCTAAGTCGTGCTTTGACACGTGGGAGATATAGCCACATCGTGGGCGTTACACCCTAGCACTCCGAATTGGACAAGGGGTGGGGGGCGCGGCCCCCCTTTCCTTCTCCCTCTCCACCTCTTTCCCCTTTCCCCCTCTCTGTTGGAAGGAAGGGGGAGCCGACCAGGACTAGGCGTCCTAGTGGGACTCCCCCCACTTGGCGCGCCCCCTAGGGCCGGCCAGCCTCCCCTCTCCTCCTTTATATACGGGGGCGGGGGGCACCCCAAAGGCACATCAATTGTTCTCTTAGCCGTGTAACATCCCAAATTTCCAATTTGGAATGTTATACATAGGTCATCATATGCATATCATATTTTATTTGCATTTTGCTTTGCGATCCTCGAAATTCTAAGCATCTCAAGGACCCATGGAGAGAGTTGGGGGTTTCACCGTTTTCATATTTGAATTTTCTCAAATATCGAAACAAGGATCATTTCGGTTTTAATTTTTTTTCTCTTCGAAAATATTTCATATTAAAAACTATATGAGAGGAGATAATATGACTTCTCCAAAATAAATGAAATATTGGAGGAAAATATTAAAATCAAATAAGTAATTTTATTTGGATTTTATTGCTATTTTATTTGAATTAGAAAAATATGCATTTTTTAAAATTGCATTATTTGGCCAAGAAAATGTTCACTTTGTTCTAAATATTTTATTCAGATGGTGAAAATTTGTTTTGGCATTTCTAGATTTTTATCTTTATTTATTTAGGATTTTTTCGGCGGAATCTGTGAAAAAAAACTCTTCGTGGTCCGAACTTGACCGAAGCCCAGCCGGCTCGGCACCCCCACCGCCTTCCCCGCGCCCGCACGCCGTGCCCTAGTCGGACTCCGCTGGAGTCCGGGACACCGCCGCCGCCTCGGTTGCCCCCTGCCCAAGACGAGCCCCCTCCCATTTGTATGTTGCCGCCGCCGCCTCGACCCCCACCTCCCACAGCAGCAGCACGCAGCCACGCCCGCCGCCGCCGCCTGTGCCGCACACCGCCGCGCCGCCGCACGCCGCCCGTGCCCCACCCCGCAGCGTCTCGCCTCGCCGGAGCCGCCACCTCACTACCGGAGCCGCCGCCGTTCCCGATCCGATCCAGATCCACCGTTTTTTTGGTTTAGGTAAAAACAGATCGGTTTTTTAGAAACCCTAGATGCGTTTTTTATTTTATCAGTTCGGTTTTTCTCGGTTTAGTTATTTAGCGGACGCCCGTCCGTTCGTTCATTTTTACAAACGCTATTCACCGGTTAGGTTCAGACAACGAACGTTCGTTAGTCTTTTATTTTATTTTATTTTCGTCCAGGGACCTATCCGTGATTGTTTTTATCGCAGATTAGCCCCTGATCTTCAAACGCTCGCCGTTTCTCAACCGTTTGTCCGAATCCAGTGAAACCAACGCCAAAATCTTCGTCTTGAGTCCCTCTTTCTGTTCAATCAACTTGAACAAGGTTTTGACAATTTAAAATTTGGTTTCAAGCAGATTTGATTTCGAAGTTCTTTTGACCATAGTTTCGGTTCCGTAGCTCCGATTCGATTGATTCTTTTTGCAGATCGAATCTTTTCAGTTGAGTTTTCGGATTTGATCTTCTTATTTGAAGTTTTATACTTGCATATTTGCTTGAGTGCTTATGTGTGCTATTGTTTGTTTGCGATAGAATTCTCGAAGTGCACAGCGTGCTACTACGAGTCACTAGGTTTTGTGGATCATCAGCAAGGAAAGTAACACATTGATCATACGCCTATATTACCCATTTTTATGCATTACTTAGAAACCTCAAATATTGCATGAGTAGGATCTCTTAACATGTGGGTTTGGGAAGTAGAAGATGAGGTAGAACCTATTCCCTTTTATTTATCAAACCCTTGGGAGTTACTTCTACGTTATGCTTTGATGTCTACTACACAACCTTCTTCTTGTAGACGTTGTTGGGCCTCCAAGTGCAGAGGTTTGTAGGACAGTAGCAAATTTCCCTCAAGTGGACGACCTAAGGTTTATCAATCCATGGGAGGCGTAGGATGAAGATGGTCTCTCTCAAACAACCCTGCAACCTAATAAAAAAGAGTCTCTTGTGTCCCCAACACACCCAATACAATGGTAAATTGTATAGGTGCACTAGTTCAGCGAAGAGATGGTGATACAAGTGCAATATAGATGATAGATATAGGTTTTTGTAATCTGAAAATATAAAAACAGCAAGGTAACTAATGGTAAAATGAGCACAAATGGTATTGCAATGCGTTGAAACAAGGCCTAGGGTTCATACTTTCACTAGTGCAAGTTCTCTCAACAATAATAACATAATTGGATCATATTACTATCCCTCAACATGCAACAAAGAGTCACTCCAAAGTCACTAATAGCGGAGAACAAATCAAGAGATTATTGTAGGGTACGAAACCACCTCAAAGTTATCCTTTCTGATCGATCTATTCAAGAGTACGTAGTAAAAATAACACGAAGCTATTCTTTCCGTTCAATCTATCATAGAGTTCGTACTAGAATAACACCTTAAGACACAAATCAACCAAAACCCTAATGTCACCTAGATACTCCAATGTCACCTCAAGTATCCGTGGGTATGATTATACGATATGCATCACACAATCTCAGATTCATCTATTCAACCAACACAAAGAACTTCAAAGAGTGCCCCAAAGTTTCTACCGGAGAGTCAAGACGAAAACGTGTGCCAACCCCTATGCATAAGTTCACGAGGTCATGGAACTCGCAAGTTGATCACCAAAACATACATCAAGTGGATCACGTGATATCCCATTGTCACCACAGATAAGCACATGCAAGGCATACATAAAGTGTTCTCAAATCCTTAAAGACTCAATCCGATAAGATAACTTCAAAGGGAAAACTCAATTCATCACAAGAGAGTAGAGGGGGAGAAACATCATAAGATCCAAATATAATAGCAAAGCTCGCGATACATCAAGATCGTGCCGACTCAAGAACACGAGAGAGAGATCAAACACATAGCTACTGGTACATACCCTCAGCCCCGAGGGTGAACAACTCCCTCCTTGTCATGGAGAGCGCCGGGATGATGAAGATGGCCACCGAAGAGGAATTCCCCCCTCCGGTAGGGTGCTAGAACGGGTCTAGGTTGGTTTTCGGTGGCTACGGAGGCTTCTGGCGGCGGAACTCCCGATCTATTCTGCTCCCCGAAGTTTTTAGGGTATATGGACATATATAGGCGAAAGAAGTCGGCCAGGGGAGCCATGAGGGGCCCACGAGGGTGGGGGGCATGCCTAGGGGGGTAGGCGCGCCTCCATGCCTCGTGGCCACCTCGAAGCTTCCCTGACGTCTACTCCAAGTCTCGTGGGATTGCTTCGGTTCCAAAAATAAGTTCCATGAAGTTTCAGGTCAATTGGACTCCGTTTGATTTTCCTTTTCTGTGATACTCTAAAACAAGGAAAAAAGAGAAACTGGCACTGGGCTCTAGGTTAATAGGTTAGTCCCAAAAATCATATAAAATAGCATATAAATGCATATAAAACATCCAAGGTTGAGAATATAATAGCATGTAACAATAAAAAAATTGTAGATACGTTGGAGACGTATCAAGCATCCCCAAGCTTAATTCCTGCTCGTCCTCGAGTAGGTAAATGATAAAAACAGAATTTTTGATGTGGAATGCTACCTAACATATTTATCCATGTATTCTTATTTATTGTGGTAAGAATATTCAGATCCATAAGATTCAAGACAAAATTTTAATATCGACATAAAAATAATAATACTTCAAGCATTCTAACTAAGCAATCATGTCTTCTCAAAATAACATGGCCAAAGAAAGTTATCCCTACAAAATCATATAGTCTGGCTATGCTCTATCCTCATCACACAAAATATTTAAATTTTGCACAACCCCGATGACAAGCCAAGCAATTGTTTCATACTTTTGATGTTCTCAAACCTTTTGAATCTTCACGCAATGCATGAGCGTGAGCCATGGACATAGCACTATACGTGAAATAGAATGGTGGTTGTGGAGAAGACAAAAAGGAGAATATAGTCTCACATAACTAGGTGTATCAACGGTCTATGGAGATGCCCATCAATAGATGTCAATGTGAGTGAGTAGGGATTTCCATGCAACGGATGCACTAGAGCTATAAGTGTATGGAAGCTCAACAAAAGAAACTAAGTGGGTGTGCATCCAACTCGCTTGCTCACGAAGACCTAGGGCATTTTGAGGTAGCCCATCATTGGAATATACATGCCAAGTTCTATAATGAAAGATTCCCACTAGTATATGAAAGTGACAACATAGGAGACTCTCTATCATGAAGACCATGGTGCTACTTTTAAGAACAAGTGTGGTAAAAGGATAGTAGCACTGCCCCTTCTCTCTTTTTCACTCTTTTTTGTTTTTTTGGTCCTTCTCTTTTTTTGGCCTCTTTTTTTTATTTTTTTATTTTCCGTCCGGAGTCTCATCCCGACTTGTGGGGGAATCATAGTCTCCACCATCCTTTCCTCACATGGGAGAATGCTCTAATAATGATGATCATCACACTTTTATTTACTTACAACTCAAGAATTACAATTCGATGCTTAGAACAAAGTATGACTCTATATGAATGCCTCCGGCGGTGTACCGAGATGTGCAATGTATGAAAGAATTATGATCGGTGGCTTTGCCACAAATACGATGTCAGCTACATGATGATGCAAAGCAATATGACAATGATGAAGCGTGTCATAACAAACGGAACGGTGGAAAGTTGCATGGCAATATATCTCGGAATGGCTATGGAAATTCCATAATAGGTAGGTATGGTGGCTGTTTTGAGGAAGGTAAATGGTGGGTTTATGGTACCGGCGAAAGTTGCGCGGTACTAGAGAGGCTAGCAATGGTGGAAGGGTGAGAGTGCGTATAATCCATGGACTCAACATTAGTCATAAAGAACTCATATACTTATTGCAAAAATTTATTAGTTATCGAAACAAAGTACTACGCGCATGCTCCTAGGGGGATAGATTGGTAGTAAAAGACCATCGCTCGTCCCTGACCGCCACTCATAAGGAAGGCAATCAATAAATAAATCATGCTCCGACTTCATCACATAACGGTTCACCATACGTGCATGCTACGGGAATCACAAACTTCAACACAAGTATTTCTCAAATTCACAACTACTCAACTAGCATGACTCTAATATTACGATCCTCATATATCAAAACAATCATCAAGTATCAAACTTCTCATAGTATTCAATGCACTTTATATGAAAGTTTTTATTATATCCCTCTTGGATGCCCATCATATTAGGACTAAATTCATAACCAAAGCAAATTACCATGCCGTTTAGGACTCTCAAAATAATATAAGTGACGCAATAGAGTTCATCTATTTCTATAAAATAAAACCACCACCGTGCTCTAAAAAGATACAAGTGAAGCACTAGAGCAACAACAAACTACTCCGAAAGATATAAGTGAAGATCAATGAGTAGTCGAATAATTATGCAACTATATGAAGACTCTCTAACATTTAAGAATTTCAGATCTTGGTATTTTATTCAAACATCAAGCAAAACAAAAGAAAATAAAATGACGCTCCAAGCAAAACACATATCATGTGGTGAATAAAAATATAGCTCCAAGTAAAGTTACCGATGAACGTAGATGAAAGAGGGGATGCCTTCCGGGGCATCCCATAGCTTAGGCTTTTTGATGTCCTTGGATTACATTGGGGTGCCTTGGGAATCCCCAAGATTAGGCTTTTGCCACTCCTTATTCCTTAGTCCATCGAATCTTCACCCAAAACTTGAAAACTTCACAACACAAAACTTAACAGAAAACTCGTAAGCTCCGTTAGTATAAAAAATAAATCACCACTTAAGTACTATTGTGAACTCATTCTAAATTCATATTGGTGTAGTATCTACTGTATTCCAACTTCTCTATGGTTCATAGCCTCCGATACTACTCACAGATTCATCAAAATAAGAAAACAACACATAGAGAACATAATCTGTCAAAAACAGAACAGTCTGTAGTAATCTGTAGGTTTCGAATACTTTTGTAACTCCCAAAATCCTGAGCAATTAGGAAGTCCTAGGAGATTTGTTTATTAATCTACTGCAAGTAGAATTGGTATTTGATCGCTCTTTGGTAAAAAATGAAAATTATTCTCGTGAGCGCATACTTTCTGTATTTTACAGCAAGATCAAATAACAATCACCCAAGAAGATCCTTAAGGCTTTACTTGGCACAAAAAATAATTAAAACGTAAAAAACACAATTATAACAGAGGATATATGATTAATTTATTACTAAACAGGAACAAAAGCAAGGAACAAAAATAAAATTGGGTTGCCTCCCAACAAGCGCTATCGTTTAACGCCCCTAGGTAGGCATGATGATTTCAACGATGCTCACATAAAAGATAAGAATTGTAACATAAAGAGAGCATCATGAAGAATATGAATAGCACATTTAAGTCTAACCCACTTCCTATGCATAGTGATTTTGTGAGCAAACAACTTGTGGGAACAAGAACCAACTTGCATAGGAAGGTAAAACAAGCATAACTTCAAAATTTTAAGCACATAGAGAGGAAACTTGATATTATTGCAATTCCTACAAGCATATATTCTCCCTCATAATAATTTTCAGTAGCATCATGAATGAATTCAACAATATAACCATCACATAAAGCATTCTTTTCATGATCTACAAGCATAGAAATTTTATTACTCTCCACATAAGCAAAATTCTTCTCATTCGGAATAGTGGGAGTATCGTAAGAAACTCAAATACTATAAATTGTTTCCATATTAAAAGAGTAATGTTCAGAAAAGGGGTAATCATAATCATGACAAGTTTTATAAATATAATCATCACTACTTTTATAGCATAAGTATCATCACAATAATCATCATAGGTAGCAACTTTGTTCTCATCATAATTGATTGAAACCTCTTCCAAGATAGTGGAATCATTACTAAATAAAGTCATGACCTCTCCAAATCCACTTTCATAATTATCACAATAAGATTCAACATCCTCCAAAATAGTGGGATTACTACTTCCTAAAGTTTACACTCTTCCAAACCCACTTTCATCAATATAATCATCATAAGTAGGAGGCATGCTATCATCATAACAAATTTGCATATCGAAACTTGGGAGGCTAAAAATATCATCTTCATCAAACGTAGCATCCCCAAGCTTGGGACAGACATTAATTGCAGCAAATATATTCTCAAACATGTCATTTTCATCAAACATAGCATCCCCAAGCTTGGGCCTTTTCATATTATAAGCATAATCACTCTCATCATTAATAGTATGGATAGCACCGATAGTATAGCAATTATCATCATCACAATGAGTAGTAGGAGCAACATCATTTGGAAGGGATACCTCTTTAACTTTACTTCTCCATCTTTCCTTTTTCTTCTTCACATTATGTGTGGGTTTAATCCTCTTTTCGGAGCTCCTTATTAGTGAGATTGGTTGAATAGGAGGCTCCTCCTCGTTACCTATTCATCATAAGAAATAATAGGAGAATATTGGGAAGTCTCTTCCCTTTCATTACTATTCTCTTCATCTTCTATTTGTTTTCTTATCTTTATGTAATTGGCAATATAAGGATTTTCAATGCAATTCACCGCACAATACATATAACTTTCCTCTAGATCAAAATTAAGAACTCTATCAAGGGCAAATTCTAGAATAACCTTAGATATACGTTTCATTTCTTCATAACCCAAGAGCAAACTAAGTTCATTATGTTGTGTAAGGGAAATCAAGTCATCACAATTTTTGGACACGATATGATCATGAAACAATTTGCATTGGGTACTGAAATGATCACGTTCATTGCAAAGTTCACAAGCACAACTAAGAAAGTTTAAATTTTCAGCACAAATATCTAGCCTTTCTTGCAACCATTTAGTTTCCAAATACTTATGCCACTTGCAAAATCTACCTTCCCTATTTGGAATGTACTTGCAAACTCTATGCACTCCACAAAAATCGACATGCTTATAAGAGATATCTTCATCATGACTAGTGCAATCATCATTAGTACTATGGATATTCAAAGAGTTCACACTAACAACATTGCAATCATGCTCATCATTCAAAGATTTAGTGCCAAAAGTTTTATAGACTTATTCTTCTAGCATTTGAGCACAATTTTCATTTCCATCGTTCTCACGAAAGATATTAAAAATATGAAGCGTATGAGGCAAACTCAATTCCATTTTTTGTAGTTTTCTTTTATAAACTAAACTAGTGCTAAAAAAAGAAACAAAAATATTCGATTGCAAGATCTAAATATATACCTTCAAGCACTAACCTCCCCGGCAACGGCGCCAGAAAAGAGCTTGATGTCTACTACACAACCTTCTTCTTGTAGACGTTGTTGGGCCTCCAAGTGCAAAGGTTTGTAGGACAGTAGCAAATTTCCCTCAAGTGGACGACCTAAGGTTTATCAATCCATGGGAGGCGTAGGATGAAGATGGTCTCTCTCAAACAACCCTGCAACCTAATAAAAAAGAGTCTCTTGTGTCCCCAACACACCCAATACAATGGTAAATTGTATAGGTGCACTAGTTCAGCGAAGAGATGGTGATACAAGTGCAATATAGATGATAGATATAGGTTTTTGTAATCTGAAAATATAAAAACAGCAAGGTAACTAATGGTAAAATGAGCACAAATGGTATTGCAATGCGTTGAAACAAGGCCTAGGGTTCATACTTTCACTAGTGCAAGTTCTCTCAACAATAATAACATAATTGGATCATATTACTATCCCTCAACATGCAACAAAGAGTCACTCCAAAGTCACTAATAGCGGAGAACAAATCAAGAGATTATTGTAGGGTACGAAACCACCTCAAAGTTATCCTTTCTGATCGATCTATTCAAGAGTACGTAGTAAAAATAACACGAAGCTATTCTTTCCGTTCAATCTATCATAGAGTTCGTACTAGAATAACACCTTAAGACACAAATCAACCAAAACCCTAATGTCACCTAGATACTCCAATGTCACCTCAAGTATCCGTGGGTATGATTATACGATATGCATCACACAATCTCAGATTCATCTATTCAACCAACACAAAGAACTTCAAAGAGTGCCCCAAAGTTTCTACCGGAGAGTCAAGACGAAAACGTGTGCCAACCCCTATGCATAAGTTCACGAGGTCATGGAACTCGCAAGTTGATCACCAAAACATACATCAAGTGGATCACGTGATATCCCATTGTCACCACAGATAAGCACATGCAAGGCATACATAAAGTGTTCTCAAATCCTTAAAGACTCAATCCGATAAGATAACTTCAAAGGGAAAACTCAATTCATCACAAGAGAGTAGAGGGGGAGAAACATCATAAGATCCAAATATAATAGCAAAGCTCGCGATACATCAAGATCGTGCCGACTCAAGAACATGAGAGAGAGATCAAACACATAGCTACTGGTACATACCCTCAGCCCCGAGGGTGAACAACTCCCTCCTTGTCATGGAGAGCGTCGGGATGATGAAGATGGCCACCAGAGAGGGACCCCCCTCCGGCAGGGTGCCGGAACGGGTCTAGATTGGTTTTCGGTGGCTACGGAGGCTTCTGCGGCGGAACTCCCGATCTATTCTGCTCCCCGAAGTTTTTAGGGTATATGGACATATATAGGCGAAAGAAGTCGGCCAGGGGAGCCATGAGGGGCCCACGAGGGTGGGGGGCATGCCTAGGGGGGTAGGCGCGCCTCCATGCCTCGTGGCCACCTCGAAGCTTCCCTGACGTCTACTCGAAGTCTCGTGGGATTGCTTCGGTTCCAAAAATAAGTTCCGTGAAGTTTCAGGTTAATTAGACTCCGTTTGATTTTCCTTTTCTGCGATACTCTAAGACAAGGAAAAAACAGAAACTGGCACTGGGCTCTAGGTTAATAGGTTAGTCCCAAAAATCATATAAAATAGCATATAAATGCATATAAAACATCCAAGGTTGATAATATAATAGCATGGAACAATCAAAAATTATAGATACGTTGGAGACGTATCATGCTTATAATGCCATGCTATGCTCGTAGACGTGGTTTGGGTTTGAGTGTATCCATGACAGATGTGAGTTTGTTAATTAATGGTTAAACTTAAGGTGGCTACTTAAATACACATCTCGGTGGATTGGTTGCGGGCACCTGGAGAATCCAGTGTTGTCCTAGGATATCCCGAAGTACCCGTGTGATCATCCTATGGTTCGCCACCCTGGCTCAAAGGGATCATAAGATTATTCATGCTAGAAACTTCTGTGTGTAGCCACAAGCTATTACGGGCTCTAGCATAGTTGATTATGTTGCATGACCTCTTTTAGTGGTGGGCTAGCAGATGTAGGGGAAAGTAGGTGTAACTGTCCACCCAGAGTAAAGAGTTAATGCTTCTGAAAGACTGTGTCTCGGTCATCCGTTTCTCAAACACCATGTAGTGCGAGAAATCCAACGGAGGAGATCGAGTCTTGTGGGGAAAAGCGTGCAAACCTCTGCAGAGTGTACAAACTAGTCATGGTAAGCCATGTCCCCGATTATGGACATCTTGAGTATCTGGTTCTTGGATTATCATGTTGATCTCATCACTCTAAATTAATTTGTTGGGTTGATAATTACTTTTAATTGGGGATTGAGTTGGAGGAAACTTCTCAATGTTTAACAAATACCATGATAGTTAAAAAAATATATTCCTTTGCTGTAAGGAAAAATTGGCTTTTTGCGAAAACATTATAACCATAGAGCCTCCACCAGCCATATATGCATGTAGTGATAGGCATTTATTCCGTTCATTGCTCTACTGTGTTACATTGACAGCATATTCCATGTGCTGACTCGTTTCGGGCTGCAACATATCATGTTGCAGACTTTTCAGACGAAGAGTAAGGTGCGTTATGTCATTG
This sequence comes from Triticum urartu, assembly GCF_056163025.1. Classification (NCBI taxonomy): domain Eukaryota; kingdom Viridiplantae; phylum Streptophyta; class Magnoliopsida; order Poales; family Poaceae; genus Triticum; species Triticum urartu. Next base: position 232,691,024 of record NC_141877.1, read on the forward strand.
TCGTGCACTCAGCTATGCCGTTGGAGTTGATGGACTCACTTTATCTTCCAAGCCTTCTGCCGTTATCTTATTTAGATGGCCTTAAGCCATATTTACTATAATAAGATCTCTCTTGAGACATTCGATGTAATAAGTGTGTGATTGCTACTCTGTTATAAATCCATTCGAGTACTGTGTGTGTCAGCATTACCGATCCAGGGATGACACTGAACACGGAGACTTGACCGTCTGAGGTCGGGTCGCTACAAGATGGTATCAGAGCCCACGCTGAATGTAGGACACGGCCACTAAGATAAGCCTTAGGTCACTCTTCTCTACCCATTTCTGACTCCTCTCCATTTCCTACTCTATAGGATGGCGGACACGAGGAACAAGTTTGCACAGCCGGATGAAGACACACCTTTTGGACAACACTTGAAGGAAGTCACCGGGTACCTGAACATTGGAATACCAAGCTTCACCAGACCTACACCACAACTTTAGCAAAATAGGAATGTTGGATGATTCGAGTTCAAGTTCCAGGAAGGACATTCACGCCAGTCACTGAGCCCATAGAGTTTTCCTTTGATGCACCCACCTGGAGTCTAGGAAAGAGCATGGCAGCCCATATCGCCATAGGACGCATTGGCGAAGTTTATCACAAGGATCTTAAGGACACTATCTACTAGATATGTGGGCGCTGAGATGAACAATGGGAGATGACCAGCACCAGGAAGGACATGTCCATTATAGCTTACATCCAGGAGTTAAACCAGCACATTCGCCGCCAGGAGAACCAAATGTGTGCAAGCATGATAGATCTGAAGAAATTGATGACTAGGAACATGTAGCTGGAAGAAAAAGTCAAGTCTACATGCGACAGATACGAGGAGGAAATCACCATACTAGTGGAAAAGAATGACGACCTGAGCTAGGAGTATTCATGGGAGACCCTGCGCCAGGAGGAGATGATGACCATCCCAAGGACTACATCATCATCGACGACACCGACTCCGACCCCAGTGATGATGATTATGAAGACGAAGCTGGAGCAGATATCATGGAGTCTTCTACCGATCAAAATTTCTAGTAGACCACCATATTATTAGTAGTATTTTCCCCCATGTACATATTAGTAGTCCGAGCACTGTAACGATAGTTAGATCGATTGTATGCCCTTGCTTGAAATTGTTTTGGAGTGATATGTTTGTGTTTGTCTCATGTGCATATGGGTAGTGTTTTCCCACCAGACCTCATTCTATTCTAAATTCTCTCCCCTTTAAACCCATCAGATGCCTCCGAGACGTGACCCCAGATTTGCTTTCCCACCGGAGCTCACTCAGTTGATCCAACAGCAGAATACACGGATGCAGTTGCTAGTTCAGAATCAGGGCAACAACAACAACAATAACAACAACCCACCGCCACCACCAGTTGACAACTTAGCCCATTTTCTGAGGTTACAATCGCCGGTGTTTTCCAGTAGCACCGAGCCCATAGTTGCAGATGACTGGCTACGCAGGATTGGAAGTGAGTTGACCACTGCAGGTTGCACAGATGCGGATAAGGTGTGTTTTACCGCACACCAATTGGATGGACCTGCGGCCTCATGATGGGAGAATTACACAACCACCTTCCCTATAGCCAATGTTACTTGGGAGCAGTTCAGCAAGCATTCCGCACTGCTCATGTTTCAACTGGAGCTACGAGCATGAAGAAGCGTAAGTTTCGCAACTTACGCCAGGGCAACCGTACTATAGGGCAGTATGTGGAGGAGTTTAGCAAGTTAGCTCGCTATGCCCTGGATGATGTGGCCACATATGCCGCGAAGCAAGAGAAGTTTATGGAAGGGCTGAATGATGAGATGAGTGTGCAGTTGATGGTGGCAACATTTAACAACTACCAGGAATTGGTGGATAAGGCCCTCATGATTGAAGGAAAGCAGCAGCAAATTGAGAGCCGCAAAAGGAAGTATGGATCAGGGAAGTACAATTCAGGAGCTCAGCAGAAGCCCCGTTTCGCCCCGAACTCGGGAGGATTTACCCATAACCATGGAGGCCATACCCACAATGGAGGAAATTCGCATAACCATAGTGGCCCCAAAAATGGAAATGGGAATGGAGCAGGCAGCAACCAGAACCGCTCTAACCCAAGCACGCCCGCCAAGAAGGATTTAATTCACACCACTTGTTTCAAGTGCGGGAAGACTAGACACTACGCCACCGAGTGTTCTGAAGCAAAGAATGGAAATGGCAATGGAAGCTCTGGGAAGAAGCCCAACCCTTTCAATAGGGGACAGGTGAACCACGTGAACGTGGAGGAGGTTGAAGAACAGCCCGATGCAGTAATAGGTAAGTTTTTGGTTAAGTCATTTGCTGCAATCGTTCTTTTTGATACTGGTGCATCGCATTCATACATTTCAAGCGGATTTGTGGATAAGTATAAGTTGCCCACCAAGGTTCTTATGACACCTATGTTAGTAAGCTCGCCAGGAGCAGAGCATATGGCAAGCCAATGATGTTTTCAGGTGCCATTAACCATAGGTAGACATGTTTCCCCCTCCGACTTGATAATTTTGGAGTCACAAGGATTGGATGTGATATTGGGAATGGATTGACTATCGATGTATGGAGGAAACATCGATTGAGCCAGTAATTCTACTCACCACACCGGAGGGACAAAGGATTAAGTATGTATCCTGGCATACACCAAAGATGACCCACGTAAATTCTCTCATAGGTGTTGTTCAGGAGGAGGTGCCTGTAGTTATGGATTACCCAGATGTATTTCCACAGGAGCTACCAGGCATGCCGCCGGATAGAGACATTGAATTTTTGATAGAGCTGTTGCCAAGCACCGGACCAATATCGAAGAGACCCTACCGGATGCCTGCGAATGATCTGGAGGAGATTAAGGAGTTATTGGAGAAAGGTTACATTCGCCGAAGTTCGTCACCATGGGGAGCCCCAGTGCTCTTGGATGAGAAGAAGGATAAATCCTTGAGAATGGTTGTTGATTATCACATTGAATGAAGTGACAATCAAGAACAGGTATCCACTGCCGATGATCAATGATTTGTTTGACCAGTTGCAAGGAGCTAAAGTATTTTCCAAGATCGATCTTCGATCAGGATACCACCAGCTGAAGATCCGACAACAGGATATACCTAAGACAAGTTTCACCACCAGGTACGGTTTATATGAGTAAACGGTTATGTCATTTGGATTGACTAACGCCCCTGCCTATTTCACGAGCATGATGAATAAGGTGTTCATGGAGTTCTTGGATAAATTTGTTGTGGTGTTCATTGATGACATATTGGTATACTCGAAGGATGGAGAGGAACACAAGGAGCATTTGCGATTAGTTCTTGAAATGCTCAGGGAACATCAGTTATATGCCAAGTTCAGCAAATGTGAGTTTAGGTTGAAGGAAGTTGGGTTCCTTGGACATGTTATATCAGGAGAAGGTATAGCAGTAGACCCCACTAAAGTTCAGTCAGTCACTGAGTGGTTGGCACCCACCTCAGTTGGAGAGATCTGCAGTTTTCTTGGACTCGCGGGATATTATCGGAGATTCATTGAGAATTTCTCTAAGATTTCGAAGCCCATGACGGAGTTGTTGAAGAAGGACACCAAGTTCAAATGGACAAATGAATGTGATACAAGTTTCCAATAGTTGGAGAAACGTTTGATATAGCCCCAGTGCTGATTCTGCCAGATATACGCAAGGATTTCCAAGTGTATTGCGACGCATCTCGCTTAGGACTTGGAGGCGTACTTATGCAAGACGAAAGAGTTGTTTCGTATGCCTCATGTCAACTTCGACCGCATGAGTTGAATGATGCCACACATGATTTGGAGTTAGCAGCTGTAGTTCATGCACTCAAGACCTGGAGACATTTTCTTATTGGGAATCATTGTGATGTGTACACGGATCATAAGAGTTTGAAGTACATTTTCACCCAAAAGGAGCTGAATCTCAGGCAAAGGAGATGGCTGGATCTCATAAAGGATTATGATATGAAGTTTCACTATCATCCAGGCAAGGCTAATGTCGTAGAAGACGCCTTGAGACGGAAGAGTTACGCCAATACCCTTGTAAGCGGAGTTTTACCAAAGGAGTTGGCCAAAGATCTCAGGTAGCTTCGTTTGGAGATAGTCCCTAGAGGTTTTGTTGCAGCATTGGAGGTTCAGTCGACATTATTGGGAAAGATTCAAGAAGCTCAGAAGGATGAAAAAGAAATTGCCGAGATAAAGGAGAAAATGAGCAAAGGAAAAGCCAAGGGTTTTCATGAGGATGAGCACACCACTTTATGGTTTGAGGACCGTGTTTATGTGCCCAATAATGCGGAGATTAGGAAGTTGATACTTCAGGAAGCTCATGACTCGCCATACTCGATACACCTCAGAAACACCAAGATGTATTTGGATTTGAAGGAGCGTTTCTGGTGGACTGGTATGAAGAAGGATATTGCTGAGTATGTAGCCGTATGTGATGTATGTAAGAGAGTGAAGGAAGAACATCAGAAGCCAGCAGGATTACTGCAACCTATGCCGATTCCCAAATGGAAGTGGGACAAGCTTGGCATGGATTTCATCACTGGATTGCCCAGAACCCGATCAGGATACGATTCTATTTGGGTAGTGGTGGATCGTTTGACCAAAGTGGCTCACTTTATCCCTATGAAAACCACCTATACAAGTGCGAAGTTGGCCAAGATATATATGACCAGGATCCTATGTCTGCATGGAGTTCCAAGAACCATTGTATCAAATAGAGGGACGCATTTCACTTCAAAGTTTTGGCACCAGCTACACCAGACCTTGGGCACGAGGCTAGAGTTCAGTACAACTTTTCATCCATAGACAGATGGACAGGCCGAGAGAGTCAATCATATTCTAGAGGACATGTTGAGAGCTCGTGCGCTAGATTATGGATCTAGTTGGGACGATAATTTTCCTTACGCGGAGTTCTCATACAACAACAGTTACCAAGCCAGTTTGAAGATGGCACCCTTCAAAGCATTGTATGGAAGGAGGTGCAGAACACCATTAATGTGGGATGAAGTTGGAGACCGTCAGTTGTTTGGACCAGATTTGATCAAAGAGTCCGAAGAGAAGGTTAAGTTGATTCGAGACAGACTGAAAGTAGCTCAGTCCAGGAAGAAAAGTTATGCAGACTCAAAATGCAAGGAGGTAGTCTATGAAATCGAAGACAGAGCATATCTTCGTGTGTCACCGATGCGAGGAGTTAAAACTTTTTGGAGTTAAGGGAAAGTTAGCCCCAAGATTTGTAGGACCATACCGAGTTTTGGAATGTATGGGAGAAGTAGCCTACAAGTTGGAGTTACCCAAAGGACTGTTAGGAGTTCATGATGTGTTTCACGTTTCCCAGTTGAAGAAGTGCCACGCAGAGATGGCCGATATCCATCTGAGTGACACAGTGCCCCTGGAAGCAATTCAGTAGGATAGTGATCTGACCTATGAGGAGAAACCAGTCAAGATTCTCAAGTTTGCCAGCCGGGTCACACACAGTAAGGTTATCAAGTTTTGCAAAGTTCAGTGGAGCCACCATACCGAGGATGAAGCCACCTGGGAACGAGAGGATGATCTATGGAAAGAACACCACACCTATTTTCTAGCCAACCCGAATCTCGAGGGCGAGATTCACCTTAAGGGGGGGGGTAGGTTTGTAACATCCCAAATTTCCAATTTGGAATGTTATACATAGGTCATCATATGCATATCATATTTTATTTGCATTTTGCTTTGCGATCCTCGAAATTCTAAGCAACTCAAGGACCCACGGAGAGAGTTGGGGGTTTTACCGTTATCATATTTGAATTTTCTCAAATATCGAAACAAGGATCATTTCGGTTTTAATTATTTTTCTCTCCGAAAATATTTCATATTAAAAACTATATGAGAGGAGATAATATGACCTCTCCAAAATAAATAAAATATTGGAGGAAAAATATTAAAATCAAATAAGTAATTTTATTTGGATTTTATTTGGATTTTATTTGAATTAGAAAATATGCATTTTTTTAAAATTGCATTATTAGGCCAAGAAAATGTTCACTTTGTTCTAAATGTTTTATTTAGACGGTGAACATTTGTTTTGGCATTTTTAGATTTTTATCTTTATTTATTTAGGATTTTTTTCTGGCAGACTCTGTTTAAAAAAACTCTTCGCGGTCCGAAGTGGGCTGAAGCCCAGCCGGCCCGGCACCGCCGCCGCCTTCCCCGCGTCCGCACGCCGCCCGCGCCCCACGCCCCACCCTGCCGCCGCCCCGCAGCGTCTCGCCTTGCCGGAGCCGCCACCTCGCCGCTGGAGCCTCCGCCGTTTCCGATCCGATCCGTATCCGCCGATTTTTTTTTCGGTTTAGGTAAAAACCAATCGGTTTTTTAGAAACCATACATGCGTTTTTTTATTTTATCGGTTTGGTTTTTCTCGGTTTAGTTATTTAGCGGACGTCCGTCCGTTCGTTCGTTTTTACGAACGCTATTCGCCGGTTAGGTTCAGACAGCGAACGTTCTTTCGTTAGTCTTTTATTTTATTTTATTTTCCTCCAGGGACCTATCCGCAATTATTTTTATCGCAGATTAGCTCCTGATCTTCAAACCTCGCCGTTTCTCAACCGTTTGTCCAAATCCAGTGAAACGAACGCCAAAATCTTCGTCTCAAGCCCCTCTTTCTGTTTAATCAACTTGAACAAGGTTTTGGCAATTTAAAATTTGGTTTCAAGCAGATTTGATTTCGAAGTTCTTTTGACCGTAGTTTCAGTTCCCATCTCCAATTCGATTGATTATTTTTGCAGATCGAATATTTTCAGTTGAGTTTTCAGATTTGATCTTCTTATTCGAAGTTTTATACTTGTATCTTTGCTTGAGTGCTTATGTATGCTATTGTTTGTTTGCCATAGAATTTCCGGAGTGCGCAACGTGCTACTACGTGTCACTAGATTTTGCGGATCATCAGCAAGGCAAGTAACACATTGATCATACCCCTCTATTACCCAGTTATGCATTAGTTACAACCCTCAAATATTGCATCAGTAGGATCTCTTAACATGTGGGTTTGGGAAGTAGAAGACGAGGTAGAACCTATTGCCCTTTTATTTATCAAACCCTTGGGAGTTACTTCTACGTTATGCTTATAATGCCATGCTATGCTCGTAGACGTGGTTTGGGTTTGAGTGTATCCATGACAGATGTGAGTTGGTTAATTAATGGTTAAACTTAAGGTGGCTACTTAAATACACATATGGGTGGATTGGTTGTGGGCACCTGGAGAATCCAGTGTTGTCCTAGGATATCCCGGAGTACCTATGTGATCATCCTATGGTTCGCCACCCAGGCTCAAAGGTGTCATAAGATTATCCATGCTAGAAAATTCCGTGTGCAGCCACCAGCTATTATGGGCTCTAGCATAGTTTAGTATGTTGCATGACCTCTTTCAGTGGTGGGCTAGCAGATGTAGGGGAAAGTAGGTGTAACTGTCCGCCCAGAGTAAAGAGTTAATGCTTCTGAAAGACTGTGTCTCGGTCATCCGTTTCTCAAACACCATGTAGTGCGAAAAATCCAATGGAGGAGATCGAGTCTTGTGGGGAAAAGTGCGCAAACCTCTGCAGAGTGTACAAACTAATCATGGTTAGCCGTGTCCCCAGTTATGGACATCTTGAGTATCTGGTTCTTGGATTATCATGTTGATCTCATGACTCTAAATTAATTTTTTGGATTGATAATTACTTTTAATTGGGGATTGAGTTGGAGGAACCTTCTCAATGTTTAACAACTACCATGATAGTTAAAAAATATATTCCTTTGCTGTAGGGAAAAATTGGCTTTTTGCGAAAACATTATAACCATAGAGCCTCCACTAGCCATATATGCATGTAGTGATAGGCATTTATTCTGTTCATTGCTCTACTGTGTTACATTGCCAGCATATTCCATGTGCTAACCCGTTTTGGGCTGCAACATATCATGTTGCGGACTTTTCAGATGAAGAGTAAGGTGTGCTAGGTCGTTGTCGTGCACTCAGCTATGCTATTGGAGGTGATGGACTCACTTAATCTTCCAAGCCTTCCGCTGTTATCTTATTTAGATGGCCTTAAGCCATATTTATTGTAATAAGCTCTCTCTTGAGACATTCATTTTAATAAGTGTGTGATTGCTACTCTGTTATAAATCCATTCGAGTACCGTGTGTGTCAGCATTACCGATCCAAGGATGACACTGAACACAGAGACTTGACCGTCTGAGGTCGGGTCGCTATGGCCGTGTGCGGTGCCCCCCTCCATAGGCGAAGCCCTGCGTGGATCACATCACCATCACCATCACCGCCGTCGTGCTGACAGAACTCTCCCTTGACCCTCTGCTGGATCAAGAGTTCAAGGGACGTCATCGAGCTGAAAGTGTGCTGAACATGGAGGTGCCGTACGTTCGGTACTAAGATCGGTTGGATCGCGAAGACGTTCGACTACATCAACCGCGTTAACCTAACGCTTCCGCTTTCGGTCTATCAGGGTACGTGGACACACTCTCCCCTCTCGTTGCTATGCATCTCCTGGATAGATCTTGCGTGATCGTAGGAAATTTTTTGAAATTGCATGCTACGTTCCCCAACATAACATTAGTACATTACTTACGCGTAAGTTGCGGAGGAAGATTGGAAATTGTTCTTTGTCTGTGGTATAGTCTTTCCATGAAGGAAAGATGCGCACAAAGTTCCCGACAACAATGTAAGCTTCGTCTTCTAAACTAGGAAGAAGTGGAATGATACGTCTCCAATGTATCTATAATTTTTGATTTTTCCATGCTATTATATTATCTATTTTAGATGTTTTATATGCATTAGTATGCTATTTTATATTATTTTTGGGACTAACCTATTAACCTAGAGCCCAGTGCCACTTTCTGTTTTTTCCTTGTTTTTGATTTTTATAGAAAAGGAATATCAAACAGAGTCCAAATGAGCTGAAAATTTACGGTGATTTTTTATGGACTAGAAGAAGCCCACGGAGCATCAGAGATGGACCCGAAGAGTCCCGAGGCAACCACAAGGGTAGGGGGCGCGCCCCCTGCCTTGTGGGTCCCTTGGGAACCCCCCTAACGTTAAACCGACACCAAAAATTCCTATAAATCATGAAACCCCCAGAAAGAAACCTAGATCCGGAGTTGTCGTGGAATTTTCATGACAGATGTCCTCATGGAAGGACTTAGTTGTGGGGCCATTGCGATGAGATTAGCTTAAATGGGTTAATTGGGACAAAGGACACGAGGAGTTTATACTGGTTCGGCCCCTTGCGTTTAAGGTAAAAGCCTAATCCAGTATGAGGTGGTATTACTAGGGTTTCGATTACCAGGGAGCGGATACGCTTTGCCTGGCTTTTGATATGTTGTTTCTTGCCCTAAACCACTGTCGGGTTGTCCCCTTATATACATGGGTTGACGCCCTACGACTTACAGAGTCCCGACCGGCTCATACAAACGTGTCCGGCCCGGTGACTTATCTTACATGCCTTACCATACAAGTTACATATACATGGCAGTTTATACTTACGGGCCTTAAGACGCTTTTAGGTTTGGGCCCTTTAATAAGCCTACTTCATGAACCGCCATCTTCAACATACTCATGGGCCTTGTCTGGATGAACCGCCATTGTGATAACCCGACCCCTCCTGGGCGGGTCATATCGAATAGTCATATCCCCAACATTAGGCCCCAGGTTGATTTGAACTTGTTCATGTCAATCTTCAACACTTAGAAAAAATCCTTCTTCATCTTCCAGTGAAATGTTGTAACCTGCCATGACGTCACCTCCTAAAATTGCGGTAACTCGCCATGATGTCACATGTTATTAATACTACATACGACCAAAACCCTAATAAATATTTTGTTTTAATGAACCTCCGAAAATTAAGGCGCTCATGCCGTCACATATCCATTTCCTTGTCTCCTCGATTCTCGCGCCTACCACTTATCCTTCCAGTCCTATAAGGCCACGGGTCCTCTTTTCATTCTCCCCTCTTGCCTTCTCGCCTTCTTCTTCCTCCTTGCAACGCTCCAGCGCGCCCGAGCTCCGCCACCATCGACCTTCGTCTCCTTCCTCGACTCCGGCCGCTGCATCACCCTGAACGGACCAGAACATCACATCACTCCTCTACTATTCATCAGCATCAATAAGCCTTCATCTTTCCTTTAAATCTGTCTTAGGGTTTCCCTGTTCGTCGGTGTTCATCACCGTTCTTCCTTTTCTTGCTTAGATTCATAGTTTTGATCTGAAAAACGACACCAATCTTGTGCGGTAGCAGCTTTAACACTAGATTTTTAATATCAGAATATATCCCCATTGCAAATAGATCTCATCTGGACATCCCCACTTTTCGGCCACCGCCACCTTAAATTTAGATTTTATTTCATTTTTCTGACCAACTGCAGATCCAATCTTATAGCTTCAACCTGTGAAACCTGTCTGTCTACTTAGTAGAATTTGCTCTTGTCAGATTTTGAATATCCGTGATGGTCATGGCGGCTTACACCACCGTCTTACAATTACCCATATATCATTAGGCCCGATCTAAGCCACCATTCCGACTATACACTGTAGCTTTTATTTCCGGCTTAAAGGAATGTATTAACTTAAACCGGCAAACCTTTCTTCTTTTTTAGGCTTCTTTGTTCACAATGACGCCAAAGACAGTCACTTCGTGTAACTGGGTTCCCTCCATGGTTACTGAGGGCACACTCAAAGATTTTGTCAAAATCGGGTATTTGCCAGCAAAAAATGTCATGCATTATCGCACCCCTACTCCAAGCGAAGAAAAACCTCAGCCCAAAGATGACGAAGTCATTGTGTTTACTGATCATATGAATCGGGGCTTCTCACCACCCGGTTCTAAAATTTTCCGAGATATTCTGCACTTCTTTCAACTCCATCCTCAAGACATCGGACCCAATTCCGTGTCAAGCATCTACAACTTCAAGTCTTTTGCGAAGTATATCTTCAAGAGGAGCCCAGTGTCGAACTCTTTAGGGAATTTTTCTATTTGAACCGCCAAAATGAGTTTACAATCGGGCCCAGCTTGGAACTTGGCGGAATCTCATTCCAACGAAGAAGAGATGCCATCTTCCCTTATGCTCGCCTGCCGATTCACCCCTAGGATTGGAAGCAGGCATGGTTTTACTGCAAGGATACCTCTCCAGCTGACGAGAATCCATTGCCGGGTTATCGTACTGAACGTCTTGACCCGAAGCATAATCTTCTGGAAAATCTCTCAGGCGCTAAACATGAAAAGCTTGCCCCCACAATTGCGAAGGTCAAGGCTTTGCTGGGAAACGAACTAAATGGCATTGATTTGGTCTGATGCTGGGTCTCGTGGCGAATCATACCCTTGAGCCGCCGACCCGGCTTAATGTGTACTTATACAGGCAGTATAAAGGATCCATTATGCCATAGCCCCTTGCGTTTAACGGATGATGCAATTACTGAAATGAAAAAACCCCTTCTGAATGAAGATACAGAAGACTGCAGTAAAGTGGGTCTGAACCCTTTCTGCACACTTAACCTGCTGCCAGATGTGAGTCTCTTAACTTACTTTACTTTCATCTCATCAGTCAGATATTGCACTAACTCAATTTTACTGTCTTTCACAGGCTAAATCTGATTTTTGGAAGGCAAAGTATGACCATGAAGCTGCCAAAAAGGCCAGGGCTGCCAAGAGAGCCTCCAAGAAACCCGCCAAGAAGCATAAGAAGAAACCAAGTGCCTCTAAAATGTTTGAGCTAGATGATAGCTCTGAGTCGGAGGTAGCCCTTGACTCCCTTGGATCCTTTTTCAATTATCTTATTGACATTGACTACTCTAGGATGACACGAGGGCCAGCCAAGCAGTTGAAGAAAAGGTAACCATTATTCCCTCTGGCTCAGCACCTTTGCCAAGACAGAAAATTCGACGAGTAACCCGGAAAGTAAGCTTTTCACACCCCTTAGCTCATTTGGATACTCACTTTCTTTTGAAGCAACATCAGCACGAGTGCCGACGCCAGACTCGGAAAAGCGGAGGTGAAGAATTGTCCTCCGGTTTACCAAACACTCCGTCTCCACGGAAACGCCGAAACAAGGTCTTTTCAAACTTAAATTCTCTTTACCCACTGGCAGGTCTCGTTCGCCATCCACTTAATTCCTCTGATTCAAACTACCAGGAGGTTTCCCGTTCTTCCTCTGGCGACTCATCAGAGACCTAGCTGCCGGCTTTCAAGACTGCCCCTGGGTAATAATACTTACTTTTTTGTACCCCTTTATACTCTTATAATTATATCAACTTGTCACAACCCGTGCAGTGGACAAGAAAAGCCTAAGAAGAAGGCAAGGGTGACCAAACCAGCTGAGGATCCTAAAGTTGTTGAATCGAAACATCAAGTATCTACACCCGATGCTTCTGAAAAACAACCAGACGAACCTGCCCATGATGTTCCACCTGAAATTCCTGATCTCCCCATTGATGACACAAATATGAACTCTTTGAACACTGCACCATCAAGTCCACTTAGCCGTCGGAGACTCATACTGACGACGTTCTGATCACTGGCACCGGCTTTACAGAACCGGGAAATCCAACAGCTTTGGCCAAGCACTCTGCCAAACAAGAGGTTATTGAAAGGCGGAAAGTGAGGTTTGTTGTCTCCCATTATGCTCAATTGAGCAGCAGTGAAATACTCTCTGGCTACCTCAGCCAAGTACACTCCAGCCGCGATCTTAAAATTTATATGGTGAAGCAAATGCACCAAAAATATGAGGTATGACTTCCTGCTTTAAACAAGTTATGTATAACCTGTCAGCCCCCAAGTCTACTGGATATGATAATATTGAATAGGCTGTATACTTAGAATAACCGTAAACATCTGTAGCGGAATCCTTCCAAAGCCGACTTGTACCATTGTTGAAAAAGGGAAAGCATATTTGTATAGCCCCTATGAGCCGGCTGTGATTGTTTACAGCACAACCAGGTCATCATAAAGTAGTAAAAAAGGCACAAGCAATATGCATTAGCCCCCAAGTGCCAAGTACTCTTGCTTGCACAGTGCTTGGGACTTTTAAAGACATGAGCCGTTGTACAAAAAATTGTTTCGGCAAGCATTAGCCCCCAAGTTCCAAGTGTTGTTGCTTGCAAAAGGCTTGGGACTTACATTCCTGTAACCCTGATATGAACGTATTGACAATTCTGTGTTTTATACAGGCTGCCCCTGCTGAACTTGAGTCACAATTGGTGGATGCAAAGACCCGGCCGTCGAATCAGGAATCTGAGACCCGGAAGGCCGAGTCAAAATTCCAGTTCAGCATATCTGAGATGGAAAAACCGAAAACCAGCTTTGAGGCGGAGAGAAAAACTTGGTCTGAAGAAAAGACTGCTTTGACGCAATGAGCTGAGAAAGCAGAGATGGCTCTTCAAGAGGTGACCACTGAGCTCATTGGCTTAAAACACTGTGTATCTCAGATGGTTTCTGCTATCTTTGGTGAGTCGCCTTGCTAACCATCCAAAGTGAATCATTTTCTTGATAGTATAAACCGCCGCTAACCAATCTATAATTTACTTAGATCCTAGGAGTAGCAATCTTAACCAAGATATGCTTGTGAAGCTCAAAGCTGTTTACACTCTTGTTGAACAACTTTATACTGGAGCCCAGCATGCACTAGCCACAATTTCTCCAACTAATGCAGCACCTACTCTCTTGATAGATGTCTTGAAGAAGCTTTCTGCGCTGCCTGCTAGGATTGACGAGATGAAGCGATCATCTGGAAGAGCCGGCGCCGTGACAGCTTTGAGCCGGGCTAAAGCATGGGTACCAGAACTAGACCCGGCTGATGTAGCCACTGGATACCCCTGCTTAAAAGAGGATGGTGCTCCGTTTGACCAAAAGGACTTTGCGGCTTGTGTGAAAGAAATACGTCCAATGGCAACTCAGATTGCCAATGACTTGGACCTTTCAAAGTACCATCCGGCTTATAACAAAGAAAATTAGAAGATGCCTACACCGGCTTATAGAGTGATGGATCTAATCCCTCCAATCTGTAAGCATACTTTTGCCCCTGAAGTTGAGCCGTCTGAACTTATAGATGATGAAGCAGAATTTCAAGCTTTATGTGGAATCAATTGGCCATCACCAAACTTCCAGACGGCAGAAGAGGAAGAAGAAACTGAAAAGGATGATCCAGAAGCTTCAAGCCAGCAACGCCAAGAAGGTGAACCGCTGGGCAGTTGAAATATCTGATCCTTTTGAAAACATTTGGTATATTTGACTCACAAAGTCATGTAATAGGGTAGTGAAACTTTAATCCGCCGTGCCATTGTGCACGTTTCAATTTTGCGCGATACTGCTTATTCGCCAGTTTAAGAAACCATCACTTTATGCTGATGATAGCGTGGATTTATGCAGATCTGACTGATCATTACGCTGCACAACATTAGATCACAAATGCCCTGGCAGTTGACTGCCGGGCAGGTCATGATACCCAATTGAAGCCATTAGGGACGAGTAGTCCATAACCAGGGCTGGTCTGACCAAAATGCCGACATAATGAAATATCGTACCTGTGGTATATGCTTAGACTGCCGGTTTATCATCTTGATGCAGTCAGAGTTTATAGAGCTATAACTCCAAACATAAAGTTATGATACTCTGGCGACTTAGAGTCTTCCATCCTGGCGGGTTGTAAAGACCCAAAAGATGCTTTAAATATGAGCACAAGTAGGGCAACTTGGCCCAATTTGTAAAAATCAGATGGCAAAGAAGAGATCATATAAAAAATAGAAATAAGAAATAAAAAAATCAAGGCTTTTGTAGGCCGCCAAGCCACAGTTTCTTCAATGAAATTAGCCTAATGGCCACTGGAAGGTACGCGCTTTCCGTGAGCCGGCACTCACAGTACCCAATCGACATTTGAACCCAGATAAGTCCAGGTCCAATGTAAAGATAGACTTATCAGGAGTACGCGGTGTCAGAGTAGCAGCATGCATCACAGGCTGATTTATCCAAGTTTCAAGGAAGGCGGCCCATGAAGCCTGGATCTATCCTGACTATCTGTAAGCCGTGCTCTCACATGACAAACCGGCGTTTTAACCTTAACAAGCTCAGATCTTTGGTCGAATACACCATAAAGATTGATTGTTAAGAGTTCGGCGGGTCAATCAGGATTACCTGATGGAGTTGAAGCAGCTGGTATACATGTAGGATGACCCGGAAAGGTTATGTCCTCTTTGGTGAATACACCTATGTTTGAACAAGATAAACTGGTCAAGAGGGTAGTAACGCTATGTTCTCTTTGGTGAATACACCTATGTTTGAACAGGAAGCCCCCAAGTGACATACTGACAAGTTGTGCTCGTCAGGGACCTATGTTTGAGCTGTGCCGTGCATGCAGACTCTCTTTGATCCCTGTAATTTGGGCGTCAAGCCTCTTAAGTGAACATGTAAGACAATGATAAAGACTCAACTTTGAAGAAGTAAACGACAGAGGCCCTGAATTATCAGGGATGCCGGCTTTATTATACTGTTTATAATATATACATCATCAAACTATGTACATCATGAGAGCTGGTGGCTCAAGTATAGTAGGGCCGAAGATGAGCAATATTCCACGGCCGGCGGGTCTCCTCCTCCGATTTGCATGAGTCCTTGTGGTCTCAAACATCAATAAGATAGTATGACCCATTATGTAGATTCTTGCTGACCACAAAAGGTCCTTCCCAAGGTGGTGACAGTTTATGCACACCCGTCTGATCCTGGATGAGCCGGAGCACTAAGTCGCCCTCTTGAAAGGTTCTGGTCTTGACCCGACGGCTGTGATAACGACGTAGATCTTGTTGATAAATCTGTGTACAGGCCGCCGTGAGGTCACGCTCCTCATCTAACAGGTCAAGTGCATCTTGACGTGCCTTTTCATTATCAGCTTGAACGTAAGCCGCCACCCGGGGTGAATCGTGACGGATGTCACTAGGGAGAACCGCCTCCGCTCCATAAACCATGAAGAAAGGTGTGTAACCTGTAGATCTGTTTGGGGTTGTATTGATACTCCATAACACTGAAGGTAACTCCTCCACCCAACAACCCGACATTCTTTTCAAAGGAACCATAAGCCGGGGCATGATGCCTCGCAGAATCTCTTTATTAGCTCGTTCTGCTTGACCATTGGATTGAGGGCGAGCCACAGAGGAAACGTCAAGCCGAATATGCTCCCGTTGACAAAATTATTTCATAGCGCCTTTAGAGAGATTAGTACCATTATCTGTTATAATGATGTGTGGAAAGCCAAAATGGAAGATCACCTTCTTGATGAATTGAACCGCCGTTTCTGTATCACACTTACTAACCGGCTCTGCTTCAACCCATTTAGTGAACTTATCAACTGCCACCAAAAGGTGGATCTTCTTATCCTTGGACCTCTTGAAGGGCCCAACCATATCAAGCCCCCAAGTCACAAACGGCCAAGTAATTGGAATCATCCTCAACTCTTGAGCCGGAACATGAGCTCATCGTGAAAACTTCTGACAGTCGTCACATTTGCTGACCAAATTCACAGCATCAGCATGAGCTGTCAACCAATAAAAACCGTGACGAAAAGCCTTGGCGACGAGATATTTAGAGCCGGCATCATGACCACAATCTCCTTCATGAATCTCTCGCATAAACTCACAGCCTTCTTGATACGTCCATCTTGCATCACGCTTTTATATTGATATCTATTGCATTATGGGTTGTTATTACACATTATGTCACAATACTTATGCCTATTCTCTCTTATTTTACAAGGTTTACATGAAGAGGGAGAATGCCGGCAGCTGGGATTCTGGGCTGGAAAAGGAGCAAATATTAGAGACCTATTCTGCACAGCTCCAAAAGTCCTGAAACTTCACGGAAGCTATTTCTAGAATATATAAAAAATACTGAGTGCAAGAATTTCCAGAGGGGGGCCACACCCTGGCCATAAGGGTGGGGGGCACGCCCCCTGCCTCGTGGGCCCCCTGGTGGCCCTCTGATGCCCATCTTCTGCTATATGGAGTCTTTCGTCGAGGAAAAAATAATAAGCAAGCTTTCGGGGCGAGACTCCGCCGCCACGAGGCGGAACCTTGGCGGAACCAATCTAGGGCTCTGGTAGAGCTGTTCTGCCGGGGAAACTTCCCTCTGGGAGGGGGAAATCATC